>NW_011499904.1:0-1808 GCF_000495115.2 Populus euphratica | reverse complement strand
TTAGAAAGGATCGATCAAGAGTGGATTGGTTATCCGTTTTAAAAACAAAACCCTAGGGTAGTGTCGAGGTTGTTCAGGATGAGAACGAAGACAGAAGTGTGCGAGATGAAGTCTTTCAAGTTAGTAAGGTGGTTGAACCATATCGAGTTGCTCCTTCGATTGAATTGGAAGAAAATTCAAATTTTCATGTTTTCGATGATAGTCTTATTGATGTTGACGTAAAGGAGTTGAATTTTATTTTGAACTCTAGCGGACAAGCAAATATCGGTGAAGAAAATGATATTCATATTGAAGATTGCGATGAAGGTGATGACAATTCAATTGATGACGATGAAGAAGAAAATTCTGACTAACAACCAAAATGAAGCCCTGTGCAAAACCTTTTTTCATGTAATTTAGATTATGGATGATATATTTTAAAACATAAAATATTTATTACTTGAAATAATTAGTTGAAATGCCATAATTACAAAATAATTACTTGAAATAATTATTGATCATGGATGATATATTTTGTAACATGAAATAATTAGTTAAAATGCCACCACATCACCGACAACATTAAGACCATTGGCATTTCATAGAGAGTTCGAAAATAATTACTTGAAATGCCACCACATCACCAACGACATTAAGTCCGTCAGAGTTCCGAAATAATTACTTAAAATGTCACCACAACACCGACAGCAACACCGATGGCATTAAATCTGCCGGCATTTCACGGAGATTTTGAAAATAATTGCGTGAAATGTCACCACATCACCGACGGCAACACCAATGGATTTATATCCGTCAGCACGTTGGTGGCGAATTAATTTTACCGACAAACTTACCAATGAACCGCGCGCATTTCAAAGTGTTGTGCATTAAATGCATCTCTAACCGCATCATATTGCCGACGAATTTACCGACGGACCATGAAAAATATGGAGGGACATTAAAAAATTTGATGTGAAATTCAAAATTTACAGATGGATTTTTAACACATCACCGACATAATAAATTAAAATAATAATTAATTTTGTATTCGTCGGTGAATCTGTCGGTAAAACTAGCATATAAGTACCCCCGACCGCCTGTTTAATTCATTTTTTCTTCTCCTCAATTTTTCACCATTATTTTCCTCTCTCTGCTGCTCTACGTTCCTCACCGGTGATCTGAGGCATTTTTTGTTGTGAATCTCCATCAGTTTAAAAGGTTAGTATTTCTTCTATTTCATTTTACTTTAATGGGTTTTATTTTGCTATTTTTTTGTTATGTTTTTTTTTTGTGTATTTTTTTATAATGTAGATAAAGTCTATAGTTTTGTTTTTGCATAATTAATTGCTAAAGTTTGTAGTTTTTTTTTAATTTATTGAATATTTTTTATTGTTGTATTGGCATAATTATTATTAGTTAATTTGTTGAATATTTGTTGTTAATGTTAAATTTACCATAGAATTTACTTTAATGGTTTTTTTTTAATTTATTGTTTTGTTGTATTGGCATAATTATTGAATAATTTGTTGAATTATAATTCTTAATGTTGAATTTACCTTAGGATTAGTAATTGAATATGTTGGAATAATTATTAATTTTACTTTATTATTGCATGATTTGGGTTTAATTTTTTCCATTTATTTTGATTGTTATTTTAGAGTTTTTTTTTTAATTTATTGTTTTGTTGTATTGGCATAATTATTGAATAATTTGTTGAATTGTAATTTTTAATATTGAATTTACCTTAGGATTGATAATTGAATATGCTATAATAATTAATATAGATTGGGTAAATTGGTTGTGTTAATATGTGCAGGTTTGTGGATTTG
>NW_011499878.1:1771188-1822988 GCF_000495115.2 Populus euphratica | reverse complement strand
CCTTTAATTCGGAGCTCTTCTAGAGATGGCAGCTGCCCCAGTGGTGGTAAGGAGATGCAGTTCTTACATCCAGAAAGTGTCAACGCTACCATATTTGAGAAAGAAGAGTTTCCAAACCAACCTGGAAACATCGTACCCCCATAACCAGTAATGACAAGCTGTTTCACATTTTCAGAAGGCTCCAATCTCTCAAGTACTTCTCTCTCGTGTTGTGTGTTATCCGTATTGCCATCCCACATCAACCCCAACTCCTCAATCTTCTTCTTACCCTTCAAATTGGCATCCAAAGCATCTTGAGCATTTGCAACATCTCTGAGATTCCGAAGAGAAAGTTTTTTCCTTATATTTGAGAGCTTCCCCAACTCTTTCATGCTAGGCCCGCTCTCTTTTCCCACAACGTAATATTGCAAAGTTCGAAGCTTCGTGAGTTTCCCCATTTTTGGTGGCATCTCTTTCAAATTTGTCCCTTCAATATCAAGATGTTGTAAGTTGACCAAGTTGGAAATGTTGGATGGCAACTCCATGAGATGTCGACACTCTCTTAACAATAGAGTTTGCAAATAGTACAAGGTGCTCACACTTTCCGGCAACCGTTTAATTAATGTCTGAGAAAGGTCCAAGTGCCGCAAATGTTTCAAGTCGCCAACGGAATTGGGCAACTGAGAAGATTTATAGCTCCACCGATATAAAGATAGCGTTCGCAAGCGCTTAAGATTTGTCAACATGTCATTCAGCACCTCACTATCAATCCCCCCCACGTATGTTAGTGGAGACAAGGTGCGCAAATGTTGGACTCCATGAATGCGAGGAAATATCTTAGAGACCCCATCATATAGTGTTGAAGTGATTGATAAATGACGAGTCCTTTCTGGAAGCCTGCCTGAATTTTCACCCTCCAACCCAGAGCTTGATTCTCCATCCATAACAAACTTAAAGCAGAATTCTCCTGACATGTATTCAGCTAGATCACTTGTGAGGTCGTGCATGCTGAAATATGATGGGGCGTAAAGTGATTGCTGAAACAATGACCTGGAGACAAGGTCATTGAAGTATTTGTCACCTATTTCTTCCATCTCCTCATCGCCCCTGGACTGGACTAGAAAACCTTGTGCCATCCATGAAGTGATTACTCGATTCTTCTCAAATACATAATCCCTGGGAAATATTGCACAATAAGCAAAACAACGTTTTCAGGTGTGAAGGGAGATAATAATAGCTCATTGTTAGTGCTGGAGGGATGTTTTCATTCGATAAACCCCACATCCTGCTCTTGGATATCTGCTCCCATTGCTTGACATCTCCTACAGAGTGCAAAAGACCCCCAAGAGTTTTCGCTGCCAGCGGTAAACCTTTGCACTTTCTCGCTATTTCTCTGCCAAATGTTTCCAAGTGCGAGACTGCTCCAGAACTTGCACCGCTAAATGCATGCCTTGCAAACATCTGCCAGCAATCTTCATCGCATATTCCCTTCAAATAGTGAGAGGGGATGACAGTTTGCGTGCCTTTTGCTACATCTTCATTCCGTGTTGTCACGACAATCTTACTTCCAGGCTCCGCATACTGCAAAAAGGCAGCAGTAATTTAACCCATTCAGTGTTCTCAATGTTCCACGCATCATCTAGAACAAGTAGAAGTTTTTTCCCTTTCAATGCCTCCATTAGAGATTCATCTGGTTCTTTGGTGCCGCAAGTACCTGCGTTGATCTTCTTAAGAACATCATCAACTATCCTGGTGACGTCAAATTGTTGAGAAGCCCAGACCCAGGCTTTGAGCTCGAAGCACTCATCTACCCTTCTGTCTTTGTAGATAAGCTGAGCAAGAGTGGTTTTACCAACCCCTCCCATGCCCACAATAGGAATCACACCTACATTTGCGCCATTTGTATTGTTTCTTGTCAACAAGTACTCCATTATAGCTTCCTTATCAGCTTCCCTTCCATATACATAATTTTATAATATCAAAACATCAACATTAAGATTTTACATCTAGTGAATTAATAAGTTAATGCAATTAAATTGTTGATGCTAACATAATGTAAACATTTTCTTTCTACTTTTTCAAGAATTTACGATTGTTGATGCTAATTTAATGTAATTAAGCAGTAAAACTTAAGTTTTAAAAAGATATTGATTAAATGCCACTAATGATTTTCATAGCCCTTATTATATCATATTATTTTTATATATAATGAAATTATTTTTTTTTCTAAAATAAAAATGGAAAAATAACTTTATTTTAAAAGATAATTGTTTAGCAATTAAAAAGTAAAGTATTTATTTTTAATATTTAAATAAATAAAGGTGGACAAAATTTATATAAATAATTCAGATTTTAAAAATACAGCATTTTGGATTTAAAAATCAAATAGAGGGATCAATACAAATATTTTATGAGGAAGCAAGGTCTAAAGGTGCAAAAACTTATGCTTACCCAATTGCTGTCAGGTCGAGGGGCATCAAGGATCGTAGACATTCATAATCTCCTCCGCTATGTCCTCAGCTTCAAAGACAGCATGTTTAACATTATTAAGCCAGTTCTTCACAGCAGAACTTGTAATCTGCTTCTCCTCCGCATCGTCGAGTAGTCCGTTGACTGTATTCATTGTTTCATTCAGCTTTTCCAGAAGACGGCCATCATCGAGTTTGTGGCTTTTGAAGAGACCCAGGACCTGACGAGAGGCCAACCTGTCGAAAACAACCTGAATGACAGGAGAGAGAATTGATCCTCCGATCAACTCCAGAGCCATGGTGGATTTTTGCAGAAAGGTTGAGGGTGGGAATACGTGAGAGAAAAGGAGAAGTGGAAAGCAGGAGCCTTGGTGGATTTTTGCGAGGGGGTGAGTGTGATTCTGTGAGAGAGAATGATGGTAGTAGAAAGCTAATAAGCCACTGAATTGCATGAAAACTCATGGAAGCTGGCTTCATAACAATATTATATTAATTATATTATAATCAGCGCTCCACGATTAAGGAACCGATATGTATAAATAAATTTGTTAATCATTAATAAAAAGATAATTTTTGTGTTTAATACAATAAAGTTAAAAATATATAAACAGTTAAACCGATAAAATTATTATGGATGTTAAAATTAAAAAGTTGGTTTTTCTAATAAAAAAACAAAAGATAAATGCATATAGAAATGTGTTAAATGCATGCTGAAAATTAAGAGTTATTCAAATTAACGATAATATGGATGCATTAAATATTAGAATAGAGAAAAGAGACAAAGGCGGCTCGACCGTTTTTATAATTAATTTTTATTTAATTATATAATAATTAAAATAAATATTTAAAAGAGTTTGAATGATTTAAATTTTATTAAAAAATATTTTTTTTTCAAAATCTTCATCTCTTATTTTTTTTTCCTATTTTGACGAAATATATCTTTTTTTTTTATTAATAGCACGTTTTTTTCAATTAAAACTTAAAGTAATTAAAATCAATATTCTCAAGAATTCTAATCATTTAAATTCACGAGGAAAATATATATTTCTTTGGTCAAAATCCCTTTTTTCTTATTCATTTATTTTTTATTTTGAAGAAAACATGCCTTTTAAATTAGAAGCATGTTTTTAAAATAAAATCCTATCATGATTTGAAAAGAAAGTTTCATTAAGAAAGAAAAAAAATTATGTCTTGATAATTTTTTATGGGCTTGTAAGAAAAAATAAAAATAAAATAATTAATTCATGGAAACAAAATATTGGGAACCTTACCATAAAAAAAAATCATAAACATCAATTTATCTTTTCCAACATGGTTAAAGGGCAAAACTACATACGTTCATTGAATTTCTTTTTAAAGATAAATATACAAACACTAAAATCAATAATTTTTGTTTTTGAAATACCACTGACCAAAATACTTATCTTTCCTTTTTTTTTTATAACAACTTTCTCTTTAAACTCTTAACATCAAGGAATTAAAATGTGAGGAAAATGAAGTTTTAAAATTAAATATAAACAGCTAAAACTACAAGGATAAAAAATAAAAATAAAAAATTTTAAGAACCAAAATGAACTTTTATGATAATTTCAAGGACCAAAACTCAATGTTGAAAGGTGTGGGAAATGAAGTTTAGCTAAAATGTAAACACACAAAACTACTAGGTTCAAAAATATTTTTTTAAAAAAAAAAAACCATTTAGTATTGCTCTTAGAATTACGTATTTGGTATAAGGCTAAAAAAATGGGTGAAATTATCACATAAATAATAATTATTATTATAAGAGCAAATTTAAAAAGTGAAATGTTGGTTTTTAAAAATGACTGGTGTATTTACAAATTAAATGTTTAAATACTTGTGAAAAAAGAGAGAGAATAATTTAATGATTAACTTCAAATTTTCCATTAATTAATTAATATCTAAAAAATCCAAAAATTATAAGTTTCTAATATAAAGTTAAAAAATCTACATATGTTATAAAAAAAATACTTCATGAAATTATTTTTTATATATAATTCAAATATTTTTTCCACTGATGCAGTGGCCACTAGTAAAATTAATCCTAATTTTATTATGCAATATATTTTAATTATTGAATTTATATAAACCTATATCACATCAATGAATTATTATTATTATTATTATTAATGTGCATCTAGTGATGTGTTTGAAGCTAATTTTAAAATGTGTTTTAGTTGAAAATCATAAAATTAATATTCTTTTCAAATGTTTTTGAATAGTTTTGATATATTTTTAAATCATAAAAAATAACTTTTCCAGCCTAAATATATTCTTGATTTATACGGGGACAACATTATTAAATACATGACATTTCTAGCACGTGGCATTTGGTGTACGGTTAAGAAAATAGGGGGTGCATTAATACAGTAATAATTATAACAAGAGCATATATTAAAGGTGTAAAAAATAGTATTTAAAGTGTTTTGTATATTTATAAATTGATAACTGATTAAATGTCGGTGGTAAGAGGATTATTTGACCACAGTGGGGTTGTGGGCCTAGAACTTCGGGAGAGGCATCCCTGTCTCAGTGATAGCAGAGAGAATTTTTTTTTTTTTTAATGTTCTTTCTTCACAAATTATTAAAAAACAAAACTTTAATTATAATATTAAAACTTATCAATGAAACGAGTGTAACAACATTAAAAAAAAAAATTATAAATAGTGAATGAAATTGATGAAATAAGCTTGTTTTCGAGCTCACTTATATGATTTTTTCTAGTTATTATTAATGATTTTTTTATATTATTGGATTTATTGTCTAGATTTTTTTAATATTTTTAAAATTTTAATATATTTTCAAGATTTTTTTTATTTTTTTGTTTTAAATAACGTGTTTTTCATAGATCACAATAACATCCATTATTCTCTAAAATATACTACTTTTTTAAAGATTTTTTGCATTAGGCTATGTTATGATAAAGTTTTTTTTACTATCCTTGAAACCCAAAAAAAAAAAACTCGTGAATACGTGAGAGGAAAAAAAAAATGTAATAGAAAGCATAAGCCAATGAATTGCATAAAGGAGAGAATAAGAGAGCACGTAGGCTTCAAATGTTTTCACCTGGGGGCCACACTGAAATGACCACCAGGATTGCCCGTCACCGTCACGGGCAAGAAGGATCCGACATGTACAATTGGCAGGACTCCCCTCCACCGTCATGGGTGGAGCTGCCTGTTACCGTCACGGGCTAAAGATGTTAATTTATAGCTGGTTTTTCTGCAAAAATACTGTTGTTTTTCCAAAATATATTTAAATAATATTTTTTTATTTTTAAAATCGACATATTCAAACAATATAAAAAATTATTAAAAAAAAACAATTTTAAAACAAAAAATTAAAATACAGAATGTATTTATAGAAACATTTATACAGAATCTTTTGCTTCTAATGGAAATGGATTAGCTAAGTAAATCACATTGTTTTCTGAAGACCAAAAACTAATACAGTGATTAAGCTTCTCATGAAATTGTAACACTAACACTAAACTAAAACATGGCTCCCTTTTCTTTCTGTACATAAAAAACACTGTGCATACACTAACAAATCACAGTGTTTATTGAACAATGAATAAGTTTATTCTCCATAATTTAAACTTTTAGAATTCCTACAAGTATTTATCTTAATTACCACGTAATTAAATAAAAATAAGTTTTAAAAATTGCCCTACAACATCGTATTAATTTTCTTGGCTAAGCAACGTGGCATGTTCGTCGGGGAAAACTTTTAAAATTATGGTTGAGTAGATCTTTCACTATTAATGGTATGCCATTATAAGATTTATAAGCATTGTCATAATATGTAAAAAAACCATTTCTTTTGGATAAAAACATTTTATACTTAAAACTTGCATAGGTTTATAATATATATACTTAGTTTTTATGAAGTAAATAAAAATAATGAGATTTGAACTCGTAACCACTTGGTTATTAAGATTATAATATCATATCAAAAAATTATCTTAACTTAATAATTTAAATTATTATGGAAGATTCTAAAATATAATTTATATTATTTTTTAATATATTGATTTATTATTATTTGTATATAATTATTAGGAGGCCTTTCCACATCATAAGATTTATAAAATAATTTTTAAAGTATATTTTATAAGTAAAAGCTTTGAATTAATGTTTTTTTAATTTAAATTAATATCTGGTTTTTACATATGAATAAAGCATTCTCCAACCTAAATGTTATTTTGCAAAAGCTTATGGGCTACATTATCAAACATATAGCATCTCTAATATTAACCTTAGGTAGCATTAGTATGAAATTAAAAGATAGGGATGAACTATTATAGAAGTAATAATTACAAGAGCTGATTTTAGGGTGTAGAAGTTGGGTTTTAAACATGTTTGGTGTGTTTATATATAAATTAAATGGTTAATTAAATGTTTTTAGAAAGAGAGAAAAATAATTTAATGATTGATGTGTATTTTAAGAGAAAAAAAAAAGAAGAGAAAGTGGACAACTAGTATTGTTTCATGGAAGAACCAAAATGGACTCCTATATATCGAGAAAAACCAAGCACAACTTTATCATTCACGGCTTCTCTTTTTGAGCTGCAATTGTTAGTATATAAATGCTAATGTTTTATTTAATGTAACAGGATCAAAATATATTTCATGTATATAAACTAATAAATATATAGGATAAAAATAATTATATAACTAAATTAATTAACTTTATCAAACACATAAATAGAACTGACAATAAAATTATTATATAATATGTTAAATATGTTAAAAGGATTCAGTATTCTTGTTACTGTTTATCTAAATACAAAGCACTATAAATTGAAACAGTATAATAATAAAATTATAATTACAACAAAGAATTACAAAGATTGCAGGAGAGAGTGAGATTGTCTTTTTATTGGAATGCATTTGATATTAAAAGGATGGTTTAAGAGAAAATAATCAGTGCAAATTTTGATAGAGCATGGTGGGGCTTCAGACACCTGGTGTTGGGGCTGCCTGCCTGCTTTGGAAGCTAGGGTCAAACTTGCACACTAAATATAGACCCAAGAGAGCGAGTTTGCAGGTTCGCTCGTTTGGGTCTGCAGAACCGCATGATGGATGCTAACCCTCACACCTTAGATATTATTATTTTGATTGTAATTAATATAATAATTAATAAATTTGTAAAAAAAATATTATTAATATTGAAATAATATATTTGATTTGAAAGGTAAAGTTAATTATTATTATTATTATTACTATTATTAGTACTACTGTCACTACTATTGTTGTTGTTATTACTGTTGTTGTTGTTATCATTATTAAATTTTAAAAAATATTAATACCATAGAAGGAAAACCAAAATTTATTTTTTAAAGAGATTAAAAAGTATAACTTGGGCAAACAAGTTAAATATTATTATTAATATTATAAATATTATTCATTTCATTAATATTATTAAAATAAATGTTATTACTATAAAAAAAACATAGATTTGATTTTAAAGGGAAAAAATCAAGATTTGATTTTAATTGGATTTTGCATTAAGACCCAATTCTTTTGGGACTTGTATTGGGATCTAATTATCTTGAGTTTGGCTTCAGAACTCAAGGCTGACGGGTCTTGTATTAGGACTCAACTCACTTCGGTCCAGTGTCAGGATCCAATTCTCTTAGGTCCAGCATTAGAACCTAAGGGTAATGAGTTCTACTTCAGACCCCAATTCTCTTGGGACCTGCAATAAGATCCAATTCTGTTGGGTCCGGTGCCAGGTCCCAATACTAAAAGGTTTTAGGTTTCTAAATATTAATATTTGTGTTATAAATATTATTATTTTTATTATAATTGAAAATATTATTATTTGTATTATATGTGTTATTATTTTTATTATAATTAATATTATTAATAGATTTGAAAAAAAAATTATCAATATTGAAAAAAAAAACATAGATTTGATTTTAAGGATAAAATTTAAAATTATTATTATCATTATTGTTATTATTATCATTAATAAATTTTTAAAAATACTATTATTACTATTAAAGAAAAACCATAATTTTTTTAAAAGATTAAAAAATATAAAAATTTAGACAAACAAGTTAAATATTATTATTTATATTATAAATATTATTGTTGGGTTTGGCATTACAACCAGGCTTGACGCTCTTAAATTCGGTGTTGTAGTCAAATCCAACTTTTTTGGGTCTTATATTTTTTATATATTTTTTTATGAAAATAAAATATTGATCTATGCCATAATGCAGACCATTTAACTAGTATTATTCTAGATGAAGTAAATATAATAACAAAGTAAATATGACTTGTTAACGAAATTTGGATGAAAAGTAGGGAATATAAACGTTACTATTAAAGACTCAACTCTTGTCCTTAAAGATAAATCTTCTGTAAATAGTTTTTTTGAAATTATAACAACATTATCTTAAGAAATTGCATGATGGATCGAGTTTTATGAATCGTTCAAAAACTAGACTCAAATTCACTATAAAATATAAGAATCTGAAGCTCTAGAATGGATAGGGCGAATCTTCAGTTTTTTTTTAAATAGTATTTGTTGCTATTAATCCCTAATTATTTTATTTTTATATAAAATTTGACACTATTCTTTTATATTTTTAAATCCTTCAACTATTATTTTTTTCAATTTTATTCTTTAATATTTAATTTTTATAGAATTGATTTTTGTGTTTTTTTTTTTTTGCTTTTCTTTCTATAAGATTATTTAAATTGCATGTTCATAGTCACATGGTTGACTCAGGTATTTTTTGTTGTTTTTTTTCCTAAGTTTAATGCCTCAACTTTTTTATACTGAGAATTTTACTATGTTGTTTTTTTGGGATTTGCCTTGTATGTGGTTAGTCCCAACATCATGATCATGAGTTCTAAAGGTTTTGCTATATTGTTTTTTTGGGATTTACCTTCTACGTTGTTAGTCCCAACATCATGATCATGAGTTTTAAAGGTTAATAATAGTTGATTTTGATTTTTTTTTTAATTTCACCCTTCAATGTTTATTTTTTTATAGTTGTTCTTTATGCTTTTCTCTATCACTTTCCTTTTAATAAAATTATCCCGATCATGTTTTCATAGTCGCAGGGTTAGTGAATTAACTATAGTTGATTTATATTTTTTTTTCATATTTTTTTTTATTGAAAGTTTCATGCCTCGACATTTTTTATGTCCGGCTTGACGCTTTTTCTCTCTGTTATGTTTGATTTATTCTTGTTGGATTCGTTAGGAGTCGCCACCTAATATTTAATTGAATGTTACTAGAAAACCTAGTTATATTGGTCTTGTCAGATATTCATGGGTAAGGGATCGATTGTGATTAAAAAAGATATTAGCATCCCTAACACACCCTACCTAAAATAAGCTGCTTCATGGATTTATATGTTAAAGAAGTTTTAAAATTTTTATCTTTTCATCGGATTTTAGAAATACAACTTCCATACAAGTTTATACTTCTATACCATGATTCAATAAAAATATTAAATTCTTCTTTATTCTCTATAATTTTATCATAAATAAAAAACAAACAACAAATATAAACACACACATGAACTTTCCCTGTATTTTTCTTTTTTATATATTTACAAAATACAAATAAAAATTCAAACTAAAAACATATTACATTAAACAGTTTAAAAATTACAAAATAACTCCTTAAAACTCCATAACAGTGCTCGTGAGTAGAGGCGGCGCGCTGCCGCCGATGAAGATGCAGAATCCGACTGATCGAGGGCGTTTTCATCTCCTCTGCCTCCTAGCGCCGGCAGTGACCTGTAAGACAAACGAAAACACAAGAGGCAATTGATTTAATTTTGTTCTTTTTTTCTCAATCTGCTTCGGTTTTTTCTCCTTTTTAGCAGATCTGGTTTCTACTTCTCTTCTTCACGGATCTGCTCCCGGTCTTCTTTCTACTTCGTTTCTGGTCTGCTCCGTTTCTCTACCAATGGCAGATCTGGTGGCGGTTGGCTTCTGTGGAGGCCGATCTGCGGGTGCTGCGGCTGGCGGCCGCCGCAGGGTCCTTCGGTGGGAGAAGGCTGGGTCGGTCGAGAGAGGAGAGGGAAGGATCACTGAGAGAGCAGAGTGAGAGGGCTGCTGTGATGAAGGTGGGGAAGATCAGTTGTGGTTTTTGCTGGAGGCCGGCGTTGATGGTCTTTCCTCGCTGCTGGTGTTCGGTGGCCTGAAAAATGGAGAAGAGAGGGGCGGCTCCAGGGACTGGTCTTCAGGTTTCGAAGGGAGAAGGAAGATGGTCGGGCGTGTAAATGGTGCTGGTTTGGGCGAGAAGGAGCACCGACCGGCCTCTGTCGGGTGGAGCTGGAAACCGTGAGAAGGAAATGGGGGACTTCTATGTAGAGGGCTGGTCTTGGCTGGGCAAATGGGAGAAGAATGGAAAAGGAGAGGAAGAAAATGAGGGACGGCCAGAAAAGATGAAGAGAAAAAAAATGACCAGAGGTGGGGGCGTTGCTGCTTTGGCTTTCTCTGGTCTTCAAAGGAAAAAAATGGCTAGAAGAGCTGAAGGTTTAGCTCTTGTGCGAGGGGAGAAGGAAACGGTTGGGGTGGAGAGTAAGTGGCAGCTTAGGGAGAAAAAAAATGGTTTAGGGTTTCTCTTACCCCCTTTTTTTATTTGTCGAAATTTGCCCTTTTTTTGTTTTGGATTCAAGGCTACTATTCACAGGGAGAATGTTTTTCGAGCCTTAAAATTCATCTTTCAATTTTTGTGTTTGGTCCTTAATTTTAATTAATTCATTTAATAAAAAATAAATTTGATTTTTTAAAATTTTAATTTTTTTAATTAAATTTAAGTTAGGTTCCCGAACTTAATTTTTTACCAATTAAGTCCTCAAATTAATTTGACATGCTTAAAGTATAATTAAGTCCTTACATTTAATTAAATCCTTCAATTGAACCTAAATTAATTCTTAAACATAATTAAAATTTAATTTGGCCCATAATTAAATTAAATTGACCCATTAAAAATTTAATTATATCATTGGACTTAATTTTTATGCAAATTCGTCTAATGCTCATTTAATTTGACTTTTGAATTTGTATTTTTCTATTTTTGGACATAATAGGGTACAGTTAGGCCTTGAAATTTTTTCAAAAATTGCAGCTTGATTTTTGCTTATTTTTATAGTCTTTCGAGATCAATTTTCTCCGCATTACCAACTATTTTATTTTTTAATTTTTATTTTAAAAAAGTGAATTTTAGAGAATAACTTAGAATTGGGTTATGACATTAGGTGTGACTCATACGTGAGTAGTCTTGGTCTCATAATCACAATTATGAGTTTCAAATATTAACATGAGTTGACTCTAGTATTTTTTAAGTCATTTTTCAATATATAAGTGTTTTAATTTTATCCTTCAACATTTAATTTTTCTGAGAGTTGGTCTTCATATTTTTTTCTTTTACTTTCTTTTCTATGGGGTTATCGTAATTATATACCAATGGTCGCAACGTTAGCGGGTTAATGAGGCTTGACCCATATTTTTTTTGTTTTTCTTAATTATTTTTTAAAAAAATTCATCATTTAATATTGAATTGTTTTATAATTAAGTTTCATGATTTGATTCAATTTGCTTTCCTTTGTGATTGTTTTACCTTTTATTTGCATAGATAATTATTTGATTAAATAAAAAATAAAGTTATCAAACACAGCTTAGTGCATGAACATGTTGCGAAATCAAGTATCTTTGTGTTTTTTTTTTTAATTTTATCCTTCAACATATAATTTTTTTTGGAATTGGTATTTTTTCTTATTTTTTTTCACTTTTTTTCTATAAAATTATCTCAATCATGTGTCTATTGTCACGGAGTTACCATATTTATATAGTTTGACCGAGGTCTGTTTTTTTAAATTTCTTCATTCTACATTAGGTTTGACTTTTTTTACTTTTTATCGGCGCATATAATTGTTTGATGAAAAAAAACTCAAGAAAATATAGTTGTTAAACACAATTAAATACATGATTCATGTTACAGGATTAAATATTTTAATCTTAATTATTTCTTATCAAATATTGATCTAATTACTAAATATATGTATAAACATTTCTATTTATAATTAAAAAATATTATATTAAAAAATGCATTGTAAAACCTATTTATTAATTTTTATTTTACTTAAAAAAATAACCGCTCAGCCGTAAAGCCCGAGTACAAAAATAGTTACACGGTATAGTCACCGCCTCTTGTAACAAAATGGTGCATTTAGGAATGCGGTGTAAACCGCGTTCCCTTAAATTTTTTAAAAATATATATTTTTATTTAAAATAAAATTTTTTATATTTTCAAATTATTTTGATGTGTTAATATTAAAAATAATTTTTTAAAAATACAAAAACTTATTTTAATATATTTCTAAAAAAAATCACTCTTAACACAATTACAAACACATTCTAAGTAAAGGGCAACCACATTCTAAGTAAAGGGCAACGTCTAATATCCCCATATCGGAAAACGGTTAGCCATTCTCTTGGCACGGACTCGAGCTGAGGACAATCCGAGATAATCAATTTGCGAAGAGAGGTGAGGTGCTGAAGCCCCATTACAGATTTCAGATTTATCAGAGCTGATATTTGAAGAGATACAAGGGAGGAGGGCAGCTTCTCTCCTGGCACGGACTCGAGCTTAGGAGAACTACAGATATGTAATTTACGAAGAGAGGTGAGGTGCCGAAACCCCTTATATTCCAGATCTTCCAAATCCCAGATTTCAAGGTCTTCAAGGGAGGAGGGAAGTGTGCCTTCTTGAAAGGACTCAAGCTTAAGGCTCCTCCTTATCTTCATTTTGCGAAGAGAGGTGAGGTGCCGAAGCTCCTTGTAGTCCCGGTCTTGCTGATCCCATAACTGAAGGAATTCAAGGGAGGAAGGCAGCCCCAGCAACGATTCAAGTTTAGGACAATTCCCGATCTTCAATGTGTGAAGAGAGGTAAGGTGCTGAAGCCCAATGTAGTCCAGAGATTCCAGTTTACAGAGATGAAGGTATTCAAGGGAGGAGGGCAGCGCCCGTTCTGATATGGACTCAAGTTTAGGGTAACTCTTGATACTCAAATTTGTAAGAGAAGTAAGGTGATGAAGCCCGTGATATTCAAGGCAGGAGGGCAGCACCTGTTCTGATATGAACTCAACTTTAAGGCAACTCTTGATCTTCAATGTGTCAAGAGAGGTGAGGTGATGAAGCCCCTTGTAGTTCAGAGATTCTAGATTTCTGAGATAAAGGTATTTAAGGGAGGAAGGAAGCGCCAGCTCTGATATGGACTCAAGCTTAGGGCAGCCCGCGATACACAATCCCTGAAGAGTAGTGAGGTGATGAAGCTCCTTATAGTCAATAGATTTCAGGTTTTCCAGACAATAGATTTTAAGGGTTGTAAGAGTAGAGGGAAACGTCTCCTCGTCAAAAGACTCCACATCGTTCCCACTAAACATGAAGTATGAAAGAGAAGGGAGTGCTTGCAAACCACATACCTTGAGTTTGATACAATCCACAATCCAAAATGTGTTTAATTTGGAGGGTAAACCTCCTTCAGGAAACGAATCAACTTGTGGAAGTGAGATCAATTGCAAATTCTGTAGGGAAGGTAGGAGGGAACGCATGTTTTCCGGCAACGACTTCAAATATAAGCAACCCTCTAACACAAGGCTTGTCAAATCTTGGGCAGCTAGTCCTCCTTTGGGGAAAGACACTAAACTAGGACAGTGACTGATTGTCAGACGAGAGAGAGCAGGGAGAGATCTCTCGCCTATACAGAGGGATTCGAGATTGGGACAACGTTCAATGGTAAGTGTGGATACCTGGGGTAAAAGGTCTAGCCGGCAGCACTTAAATGAACTACATTCCTCGATTTTGATTTCAGTGAAAGAAGAGGGATCCAAATGACTCATTTGCTCCATTCCCTTTAGCTGGGGATCTCGTCTAAAATGAAGGCACGATAGATCTGATGCCCCAGATATACGGCTTTCATCGCCCTCAGATACATTGATTACGTCGAGCATGGGAGCCTCTGGAATTGAAACCACAAGCTGCGGACATTCTTGAATATAAAGACTCCATAAACAAGGAAGGTGAGTAGGCAAGGCATTTGCTAACTCGGGACAACCTGCTATCAAGAGCTTTTCAAGATGAGGAAAAGCACCATCTACATCCGTTTTCCATTCCTGCCATTTTTTCATCCCCGCAAACTCTAAAATTTTGAGGGATTTAAATGGCTTCACAATCAAAGGGTCACTTCCATAGAACTCAGAACTAACTGCGACGACATCATCAAATCCTTCAATATGGAGCTCTTCAAGAGATGGCAGCTGCCCCAATGGTGGTAAGAGGATGCAGTTCTTACATCCATAAAGAAGCAACGCTACCATATTTGAGAAAGAAGAGTTTCCAACCCAGCCTGGAAACGTTGTACCCCCGTAACCAATAATGGCAAGCTCTTTCACATCTTCATAAGGCTCCAATTTCTCAAGTACATCTCTCTCGTGTGGTGTGTCATCCGTACTGCCATCCCACCTCAACCCCAACTCCTCAATCTTCTTCTTACCCTTCAAATTGGCATCCAAAGCATCTTGAGCATTTGCAACATCTCTGAGATTCCGAATAGAAAGTTTTTTCCTTATATGTGAGAGCTTCCCCAACTCTTTCATGCTAGAACCGCTATCTTTTCCCACGATGTAAGATTCCAAAATTCGAAGCTTCGTGAGTTTCCCCATTTTTGGTGGCATCTCTTTCAAATTTGTTCCTTCAATATCAAGATGTTGTAAGTCGACCAAGTTGGAAAGGTTGGATGGCAACTCCATGAGATGTCGGCACTCCTTTAACAATAAGCTTTGTAAATAGTACAAGGTGCACACACTTTTAGGTAACCTTTCAATTGCGGTGCAAGAAAGGTCCAAGTGCCGCAAATGTTTTAAGTTACCAATGGAATTGAGCATCTGAGAAGAAATATGCAAATGTTTTAAGTTGCCAATGGAATTGAGCAACTGAGAAGAAGTATCTTTTGGATGACATATAGATAGCATTCGCAAGCGCTTTAAATTTGGCAAGATTTCATTCAGCGTCTCAATATCAACTTCCCTTGAAATATAAAGTGGAAACAAGGTGCGCCAATGTTGGAATCCATGAATGCTACGAAATATCCGAAGTCCTTCGCCATATGCTGCCGCTGAAGTGATTGATAAATAACGAGCCCTTTCTGGAAGCGAGCATGAATGTTCACCCTCCAACCTAGAGCGCGATTCATTAATACCAAGCTTAAAGCAAAATTCTCCTGACACGTATTCAGCTAAATCACTTATGATGTCATGCATGCTGAAATGTGATGAAGCTCGTGATTGCTGGAAAAGTGACCTGGAGACAAGATCATCAAAGTATTTTTCACCTATATCTTCCATCTCCTCAACGCCTCTGGGCTGGACTAGAAAACCATGTGCCATCCATGAAGTGATTAATCCATCCTTCACGAATAAATAACCCTTGGGAAATATTGCACAATAAGCAAAACAACGTTTGAGGTGTGAAGGGAGATAATAATAGCTCAATGTTAGAGCTGGAGGGATGTTTTCATTCGACGAACCCCACATCCTGCTATTGGATATCTTCTCCCATTGCTTGAAATCTCCTACGGAGTGCAAAAGACCCCCAAGAGTTTTCGCTGCCAGCGGTAAACCTTTGCACTTTCTCGCTATTTCTCTGCCAAATGCTTCCAAGTGTGAGACTGCTCCAGAATTTACACCACTAAATGCATCCCTTGCAAACAACTTCCAGCAATCTTCATCGCTTATTACATTCAAGCGGTGAGAAGGGATGACAGTTTGCGTGACTTTGGCTACATCTTCATCCCGTGTTGTCACGACAACCTTACTGCCTAGCTCCACATACCGCAAAGGTAGCAGTAGTTTATCCCATTCATTGTACTCGATGTTCCACGCGTCATCTAGAACAAGAAGAAGTTTTTTCCCTTTCACTGCCTCCATTAGAGATTCATCGGGTTCTTTGGTGCGGCAAGTACTTGCGTTGATCTTATCAAGAATATCCTTAATAATCCTGGTGACGTCAAATTGTTGAGAAGCCCAGATCCAGGCTTTGAGCTCGAAGCACTGCTTTACCCTTTCGTCGTTGTAGATAAGCTGAGCAAGAGTGGTTTTACCAATCCCGCCCATGCCCACAATAGGAACCACAACTAAATTTGAGCCATCTGTCTTGTGTTGTGTCAACAAGGACTCCATTATGGCTTCCTTATCAGAGTCCCTTCCATATACATCAGGTTCATTAACCAGTGGAGTTGTTTTCTCTGACAATGGTCTCCATCCACCGGTACATTCTATGTGGCGCAGATCACCCTTGTGTTCAAGTAAACGTTCGAGCTTCTCAAGGATCTTTTGTAACTCTGCTTCCATCTCTTTCATCCTTCTATTAGCAGGATTTAGAAATGGAACCAGATTCCTTACCTGCAATGGTGGACTAAATATATGAGATAGAATTCAGGAAAACATTATAATTTTATAATATCAAAACAAAAACATTAAGATTCTTACATCTAGTGAATTAATAAGTTAATGCCATTAAATTGTTGACGCTAACTTAATGTAAACATTTTTTTTTCTACAGGTCTTTGTCAAGAATTTACAATTGTTGATGCTAACTTAATATAATTAAACAGTAAAACTCAAGTTTTAAAAAGATATTGATTAAATGCCACTAATGATTTTCATAGCCCTTATTATATCATATTATTTTTATATATAATGAAATTATTTTTTTTTCTAAAATAAAAATGGAAAAATAACTTTATTTTAAAAGATAATTGTTTAGCAATTAAAAAGTAAAGTATTTATTTTTAATATTTAAAATATCATTTTAATTTATAATTGTGCTAATAAAAAAACAGTGCATAATTCTTGGTGATTATTATGTATATAATTACTAAGAAATTTAACATTTTAATAATGGGTTTTGAGTCTCGTAAGTCCTAATTATTCATGATCACTAAAAATATTGAAAGACAATTCAATTTTATATCCCTTATTTTTTCAGAACAATTAAAATTTATTTATGTTCTTATAAAAAATATATAATTTAATTAAAATTGACATGATTTATATAAATAATTCAGATTTTAAAAATCCAAAGGCATGTTTAGAAAACTAGTTAATAAATGAGAATTTGCCAGCATAATTTCACCACAGACACCAAAAGCCAATAATATTAGTTGCTTATATAACAATGAATACTCTTTAATTAAAACCCACAGAAAGACAAAAACCATGCCTAAAATTAATTATACATGAAAGTAAAAAACAAACAATAGAGGGATCAATAAAAACATTTTGTGGGGAAGCAAGGTCTATAGGTGCAAAAACTTATGCTTACCCAATTGCTGTCAGGTCGAGGGGCATCAATGTCCTTGGATCGTAGATATTCATAATTAATCTCATCCAATATGTCCTCAGCTTCATAGACAGCATGTTTAACATCATTAAGCCAGTTCTTCACAGCACGCTTTGTAATCTGCTTCTCCTCCGCATCGTCGAGTAGTCCGTTGACTGTATTCAGTGTTTCATTCAGCTTTTCCAGAAGACCATCGTCGAGTTCGTGGCTTTTGAAGCAGCCCAGAACCTCACGAGAAGCCAACCTGTCGACCAGAACCTCAACGAGAGTAGAGAGAATTGATCCTCCGATCAACTCCAGAGCCATGGTGGATTTTTGCAGAAAGGGTGAGGGTGGGAATAAGTGAGAGAAAAGGAGAAATTGAAAGCAGGAGCCTTGGTGGATTTTTGCGAAAGGGTGAGAGTGTGATTCTGTGAGAGAGAATGATGGTAGTAGAAAGCTAATAAGCCACTGGATTGCATGAAGGGAATACGTAGATTTTAAAGGAAATGAAGAGGCAAGAAAATTATATTAATTATATTAAATTGCATTATTGTTGTGTTTTATAGCATTAATAAATTTGTTAATTGAAGAATAAAAAGATAATATATGTGTTTAATACAATAATTTTAAGATTAAATTAAGAAGTTGATTTTTCTAATAAAAAGTAAAAGATAAGTACATATGAAAATATATGTTAAGTACATATTGAAAATTAAGAGTCATGTTAGTCAACGATAATATGGATGCATTAAATATTTATAATAGAGGAAATAACACCGACAGCGAGACCATTTTCACAGTTATTTTTTATTTAATTCTATGGAAATTAAAATAAATATTTGAAAGAGTTTGAGTGATTTAAATTTTATATAAAAAAAAATATTTTTGTCAAAATCTTCATCTTCTATTTTTTTTCCTATTTTGACTAAACATGGTTTTTATTAATAACATGATTTTTTCAATTAAAACTTAAGGTAATTAAAATCAATAATCTTAAGAATCTTAATAATTTGAATTCATAGGAAAAAAATATTTCGTTGGTCAAAATCCCCTTCTCCTTATTCATTTGTTTTTTATTTTGAAGAAAACATTTTTTTTATTAGAAGCATTTTTCTAAATAAAAACTCTTCATGATTTTAAAAGAAAGTTTCAGTTAAAAAAAATCATGTCTTGATAATTTTTTATGCCCTTGTAAGGAAAAATAAAAGAATAATCAATTCATAGAAACAAAATAAAAATTCACAATAACAAAATATATATTTTATTCTTTTGTAAAGATTCATGCGTATGTAATATTTAAAAGCCAAGTGAATGAAGCTCATGCACACCTATGCTTGAAAGGTTAGGCTCGAAGGCTTGATTTTCAAAAATGATCAGGCTACATTGGACCTGGAGAGCTAAGCTTGCGTGGTTTTTTATTAAAAAAAGATATATAACATGTCATTTATCTAAGGTTTTTTTAAGTAGAACAAACAATATGTTGTTCACTTTGGCATATGACATGTTATTGTGTACTAGGAAATTGAAATCCAACTAAATAAAAATATGGTGAGCACCTTACAAAAAATAAAATCATACAAAAAAACTTTATAAACACCAATCTAACTTTTACAACATGGTTAAAAGGTAAAACTATATTCATGGAAAACAAATCTATTAACACTAAAATCAACATTTTTTGTTCTTGAAATACAACTCACCAAAATACTTCTGTTTTTTCTAGTGACTTTATCTCTATACTCGTAACATTAAGCAATTGAAATGTGAGGAAAATAAAGTATTTGAATTAAATATAAATAGCTCAACCTACAAGGATAAAATAAAAACTTTAGGAACCAAATGAACTTTTAGGAGAATTGCAAGGACCAAAACTCAATATTCAAAGAGTGAATGTCTGGCAACTGAAGTTAATGGCTAAAATGTAAACTTATAAAACTACGAGATTCAAAAATATTTTTTTCACAAAAAGAACTTCATTTGATATTACCTTTAGAAAGTATTTAGTATAAGGCTAAGGCTAACAAACATGGTAAAATTATCACATAAATAATAATTATTATTAGTTATGTGACTTGGAATGATTTTTTATTTTTTATATAAAATTATTTATGCAGGTTTTTTCAATGCATTTTGATAGTTCAAAAAACATAACAAATCAAAAAGTTTATGCACACATGTAATCCAATAAACTAAGAATTATGTTTGTCAATAAACCAATAAAAAAATATTAATGACACCTAAAAATCAAACTTGAAAAATCAAGAGACAAATGTAAATCAAGATATTGAATCTTAAAAAAAAAACTTTAAATTAATTGAATAAAATAAAAAGAAAAAAAATAACATGTAAAGCTGCACATATTAAGAATATCATCTAACAATAAATATTTTTTATTTTCAAAAATATAGTTTATCTATATAAAAGATAAAAACAAAACCAAAGATGAACAAAAAAAACCACTCCGAAAATTAAACACATAACAAAAAATTTAATATTTTTTTAAAATAGACCTTTAAACAAAATAAAAGAGAGGAGGATTTGTCTATTTTTTTGGTTTTTAGTTTTTTAATCAATCATGTCATTTTATTTCATTTCAATTGCATTCTTTAAAGTTATATTTTTATGGCAACCATAGTTATCAAACTCGGCCTGGAGGTTGACCCGGCTAAGGGGCCGAGTCCCACGTTACATGGGTTGACTCGAGTCAACTCAGAAAAATTAAAAAAATAATTAAAAGTTTTAATATTTTATATGAAAAAATTAAAAAATAATTCATGTGAATACACGTTATACATGTTGTAAACAATTAAGTTTGAAAGATTATTCCAAAAGGTTTTTTATCCCACATTAAAAGGATACTATATCTTATTCTTTTAAGTTAAAGTATTTAAATTAAAAAAAAAATTATCTTAGATTGAAAAAACATAACTTATTCTTATTCTTATTCCTCTCTTTTACAATTTGGTCACTCTTTTCTTATTCTTATTCCTATTTCTTTCTTTTTTTATAGAAAGAATCATTCCTAAACATTTTAAATTGATTTTAATTTCCCCTCCCCTGAATATATATATATATATATATTTCCAATTTTCTTCTCTTTTTTTGTAAAGTTTTATTCTTGAGTTTCACACTCTCCCCTCTTAATGAGAATTTCATCCTCAACATTGACGTGACATACATGTTTTAGAGAATAGATGGGAGTATTTCTCCTTAATCTCAAATTTTGTCTCCCATGTCTCTTTTTCTATCTGTAAATTCCTCCATAATACTCTCACCAGTAAAGCTCTTTTATTTCTAAGCACCTTTTCACTCTAATCCATGATTTTAATTGGCTTGGTTTCTAGAGTTAAATCCTTTCTTACTTCAATGGGAATTGGAGGTAGTACTCGTGAAGGATCCGCCTCTGCTTTCTGTAATAAGGATACATGAAACATATTGTGAATTTTATCCAAATATATAAGTAGTTACAGTTGATAAACAACCGGTCCAATCCTTTCTACAATTTCAAAGTGGCCAATATATCTTGGGGCGAGTTTCTCTTTCATTCCAAATCGAATGACGCCCTCCCATGATGCCACCTTTAAGAATACTATGTCCTATGTTTGAAACTTTAAACGTCTCCTTCAATTGTCTGAATCCCTTTTCTGTCTGTTTTGAGCTTCCTTCATTTTCTCTGTTTAATTAGTCTTGCCTTATCAGTCATCAATTATACTATTTTAGGACCCACTTGTGGTTTTTTTTTTAACTTGGGACCCTCTTGATATAGGGGAGATTTTATTGAAATTTCAGTAAACAATAAATAAGTTGGAAAAAAAAATTATCTATAAATTTTGGTAATATGATTGTTTTTTTAAATCTTGAAAATAAGAATATTACATTGATAAACTAAATTGAAAGAAGGATGAGAGAGTTCTTATTGCATGTTTCACACATGTTAAGGCATGAGGAAAGCCTGACACCTTGAGGTGATGTGTGTGCCTTTCTCTATGCTTTGATTGGTGGCTTTATTGATTCCGTTGCAGTCGATGAGGCAACCTCTTCTCTATAAAGTGGTGTTACAATAGGAGCTCCAGTGTGACTCCAACAACTCATTCTCTTTTTCTTTTTTTTTTCTTGATTTCTATGTTTGGCTTATTCATTTCTTCCTTCCGAGCCTCAATGTTTTTCTATTCTTCAATTATAGTCCCTTAACTCTCAATCTTTAGAAAAATGAAGAATTCAATCAATATCTTACAAAATTAAGTACAACCCTGATGCCGAGATATTTTTCTAATATCAAGAAAACTATATAAAATATAAATTAAAATCAATTATCAATCATAAATCCCAATAAACATATAATCTAAGAATTAAATAAAAAAATAAAAAAAATCAATAACCTTAGTATAAAAAGGGACCAAAACACAAAAAATATGTAATCAAATAAACTAAAAATTATGTTAATTAATAAATCAATAAAAAAATATTAATAGTACCTAAAAATAAAACTTGAAAAATCGAGAGATAAATGTAAATCAAGATATTGAATCTTAAAAAAAAAGATATTAAATTGATTAAATAAAATAAAAAGAAAAAATAACATGTAAAGCTACATATATTAAAAATATTATCTAACAATAAATATTTTTTATTTTAAAAAATATAGTTTATCTATATAAAAGATAAAAAAAAAAACCCAAAGATGAACAAAAAAACCACTTTGAAAAATTAAACACATAACAAAAAAATTAATATTTTTTAAAAGAGGTCCCTGGAACAAAATAAAAGAAAGAAGGTTTTGTCTTTAAAAGAGATCCCTAGAACAAAATAAAAGAAAGAAGGTTTTGTCTATTTTTTTTATTTTTAGTTTTTTAACTGTTCACATCACTTTATTTCATTTCAATTGCATTATTTAAAGCTATATTTTCATGGCAACCATAATTATCAAACCCAGTGTGGGAGTTGACCCAACTAAGAGGTCAAATCCTACGTTACACAGGTGGACTTGGGTCAACATGAAAAAATTTAAAAAAAATATATTTGAGGTTTTAATATTTTTTTTGAAAAAATTAAGAAATAATCCATTTGTATATATACTATACATGTTGTAAACAATTAAGTTTAAAAGATTATTTCAAAAGATTTTTTTATCCTATATTGAAAAAATATTATCTTATTCTTTTAAGTTGAAGTATTTAAATAAAAAAAATTATTCTACATTGAAAAAACATAAGTTTTTCCTTGTGAACATAAAGTATTTATATTAAAAGGTTTCAAATCTCACATTGTAAAAATAAAATATTCTTTTAATATCTATAGTGAACTTTAAAATAAGTTAGCAACTAAAGGAAAAATATGAAAACAAAAGGGTCTCTAAATAGGAAAAAAACCACATTTGAGAAAGGAAAAAAAAGGGGTTTTTATTGAGTTTTTGTCAAGTCACTCGACTTTTAGGTTGACCCTTACTCTAGGCCAATTACAGACCCGAATATTGAATGAAGCAGACTTGGCCAAGGCCCCGGGTTACCCAGAAAAATTTAAAAAAAATATTTGATGTTTTATTATTTTATATGAAAAAATTAAGAAACAATTCATGTTAATATAGGCTATACATGTTGTAAATAATTAAGTTTAAAATATTATTTATATAGTGAACTTTAAAAGGAGTTAGTAACCAGCTAATATATATATATATATATAAAGATTTCTACTATGTTTTTGCTGGGTTACCCGAGTTCCAGGTTGACCCAATGGGTCGACCGGTTTACTCCAAGCAAATTGTAGACCTAGAATTTGAATTAAACAAACTCGATCGATGTTATTGGACTCTGTTAGGTGTCAAACCCAAACTTGGATTTAGCTGCAAATCAGACCTGCTTTTGAGTTTGGTTAACCAATTAGATTCAACAACAATTTTTAATTAAATACAAAAAAAAACAACACTCTCTATAAGCACTACAATGCAAATACTTTTTATATTTAGGATGTCGTTTATGGTATCATTTATGATACAATGAGTTTATATCCACAATATATATATACAGTGTCCAAGTATAGTATAATAGTAGCAAATTTAAAAAGTGTAATTGTTGGCTGGGTGTCAAACCCAAACTTGGATTTAGCTGTAAATCAGACCTAATGCTTTTGAGTTTGGTTAACCAATTAGATTCAACAACAATTTTTAATTAAATACAAAAAAGACAACTTTAATTAAATACAAAAAAAGACAACACTCTCTAAAAGCACTACAATGCAAATACTTTTTATATTTAGGATGTCGTTTATGGTATCATTTATATCCACAATATATATACAGTGTCTAAGTATAGTATAATAATAGCAAATTTAAAAAGTGTAATTGTTGGCTTATAAAAAAGACTGATGTTCTTACAAACTGAACGGTTAAATACTTGTAAAAAAACCAAAAAAGGAGAATAATTTAAAGATGAACTTCAACTTTTCCATTGATTGAGCTTGTGCCTTTTGAAAAAGCCTAGAACCTCGGGAGAGACCAGATAATTGACCTCCACTCAACTCCAGAGCCATGGTGGATCTTCGCGGAAGGTGTGAGAGAGAAGGCCGTAGAAAGTAGAATCCAATGAATTGCATAAAGACAACAAACATACATAATTTTAAAGGAAAAAAAAAAGACATCAATGTGGTAGTCTTTTTTATCAGCATGATTAAGGCATCAAAATTCGTTTATTTAGCTAAAATGTTGTTGCTTTTAGCAGCCGCTACCTCTTTCAGAATTTCAGATTGAGGATTTTATAGTTTTGCTCTTTCAAGTGAAAATTTGTAATACACACACATACATATATATATGGAAAAAAAAAAAGCAACAATAATGTATAGAAAATAATGATAAATTATAAAATGATTTTATAATTTTAGCGACAATAGTGTATAAAAAATAATTTTTTTTAAAAAAATATATATTATTTTATAACAGATTTATTTAAAACGACAATAGCGGTTATTTCAATTTTAAAGCAAAAATGTCCTCACCAAATTGAAATGAGTCCCTTTTTTAACCAAAACCCATTGTTCAAAGCCTGCAAAAGTTTCATTCTTTAATGTGTAAAATAACATTAGCAAAGGAGGAGTTTGACTCAGGCGACGATGAACACTGAACCTAACAGCCGAGGAGACGATCGATCTCCGGTACCCATGAAGAGTAGATTACCGATCCCGTCACCTTATCTTCTATGATTACACCACTCACGAATCTATCCATCCAATCTCTTACTGAACTTTTTTTTATTCTTTTACCTGTCCTTTCTTTGATTCGAGGATAGATGCCATGCTGCTCTATATCGCCCGCTACCTTCCATTAAAGTGATTTCATTGTCGATGTTCATGCAGCAAACAGAGGAAAATCAAATTGTTGGTGAAGCAAAGCAGGGAATGAAAAATGCTACATGTATTAAAGAAAGAAACTTTTGTAGGATTTGAATAATGGTCTTGGTGGAATAGTTGGTTTTTTTTGGTGGTTTAAAAGTGATTTTTTTAAAAAAATTATTTTATTATTTTATTTCAAATTAACTTTTTGATTTTTTTAATTAATAACGATTATTTAATACAGATGCTAACATTAATAATGATTATTTAATATAATTACTATTTTTATTAATGATTATTTAAAATTGAAATGGGTCTATTTATTATACTGTTGTTATTGTCATTAACGGTTGTTTAATACAGACACAAACAATAATAATATTTATTTAATAAAATTGTTATTTTTATTAGTAGTTTTTAATAAAATTGTGTTTTTCATAAGTGGTTTACCTAATACTTTTCTATTTTATGTTATATACTGAAATCTTTTATCAAACTGTGCTCGTTTGATAAAAGAGTAAAAGACCCTACCGTCACAAGCTACAGATATTAACTTGTATAGAATCTTTTGCTTCTCATGGAAACATGATTAGCTAAGTATGATATTATTTGAAATTGCAGTTTAATGATGTTTTTTTTTTAAAAAAAAATTATTTTCTTCAAGTTATTTTTTAAAATATTTTTAAATTATTTTAATATGCTAATATTAAAAATATTTTTTTTAAAAAAAAAAAAACATGTTCATTTTAAATTGATTTTAATCCCCATCCCCCGAACATGTATATAATTATTTCTAATGAGAATTTTATCCTCGAAATTGATGTGCCATACCTGTTTCGGAGAATAAATAGAGGTATTTGTCCATAATCTCGGATTCCCTCTCCCACATCTCCTTTCATCTACAAATTCCTCCACAGTACTCTCACTAAAGAAACTCTTTTATTTCCAAGCACCTTTTCCCTCCAATCCATGATTTTGACTAGCTTGTTCTCTAGAGTTAAACCCTTAAACAGAAGATTGTAGAATTGGAGAGAAAAGTAAACAAACTATTAACATCTTTACCTTTTCCTCGACCCCAAGCGATGAGGTCTTGGCAAAAGTTTCTGTCCAGTAGCGAGCTGTGCCAACAAAGGTCTGGAAGTCTCTAAGATACTGCAATATCCATAGATACCAAGTTGACATGCGAAAATATTTAACTGGAAAAAGAAAATCTACTGAAAAGAAAAGCAGTAATAACCAAAGTAAAATAGCCTCTGAGATATCGCATTTCAATGAGCCAAAAAACCAAGCCCAAGAGAGGTATTTAAAACATAACCAGTAACAAAGAATGGCAACGAACTAGACCTGTTGCGCTACAGCAGCATCTTGAGGGTCATCAGGTTCAGGAGAGAGAGTAATGCTTGGACAGAAAGAATTGCTGTCTTTAGAGTAAGTGCCTATCAGCTCAAGCACAGACTGAATGCAACTATGATGCATCAGTGTCAACTAATAAACAATTAGCGAACAACTGATAATTTTAAAAGCTAAAGATTGATCATGTCAAGAACAAATAAGGCAATCCAATAGTTTGTGCAAGTTCAGCTTAGACTGGAGATATATAAGCTCCACATTATAGTAAATTTCACATATCTTGTGCAACCTATTATTGCCTAGCTACAAAGTGTACAAAACCTTAAAGAGAAGAATTAAATGACCATGTTCTGGTCATAAATAAAATTGATATTAGTATCACTGGGTTCATCTTAGAGAGAAGAATTCAATGAAGATGGTTTTATTATTTAATCATGCTGAAAGATTAGATCACAATCCAAAAAGTTTGTTTTGTTTTAATATGATTTTGAGTTTTAGACTAATTAAAGTCTTTTAGTATTGAGAGTGAGGTTGTGGAGATTCCTATGATATTCGCTACTAAAAAAGTGTTGGAATATGGGATTCTAAAAGCTAGAAAATCCATATCCTAATTTTAACATTTATTGTTTGACTCCATGTTCATCACAGAGTAGTAACCTAGGGTTGTATTATTATTGTTTAATCTTAAGTAATGGACTTTGTACAATTTTTTAGATTGGTTCTGTGAAGTAATTTGAATTGTATGTAATCTAACTTATCAAATAATGATATGTATCCTAAATAATTCAGTTTTGAATGTATGTATTTAATTAGTAAAAACACTTTTAATATTTATTGTTACGTGTAATATCTTTATAGCTTTATATAATATTGTTTTGGATTATCCAGATGATTGATTATGATAAGTTAATGATGAAAACAACAAAGTAGTTGTCATATTATGGTAAAAGAAATGATTTAGGATGGTTGGACCGAGAATTAAGAAATTGTTTTGGATGTGTACATGGATGTCCTAGATATTATGGAACTGTGCTGAAATTTCGATTGTAATTTTGGTAGAGTACCAATTGATTTTAAGCACTAATACTATATTTTTACCTTATCTTAAAATAAGGGACATTACAAACCTAGAAAAAAATCAATCAAAAACTTTAGGACTGAATCAAAGAGGTTTCAAAAATCAAAGGACTAAACTGAAAAAACAACAAAAAAGTGACAAATTTGAAAAACAAATATTGGACATAATCAAAGAGATTTTAAAAATCGATTGTAACATTCCATTTATGGAATAAAAAAAACAATCACACAATCAAAATTTATGGGTACATGTTTTTTTTTTTTGCCGACTTATTTATGGTTTAATAAAATTTTGACAGGGTCTCCCCTATACCGGGAGGGTCCTAAGTTATCGATAATTTATCTTGTACATATTTTATGCTCATTCTACAGTCATAAGATATTCATATTGCATCGCAACCATAATCATCACTATTCACAAGCATAATGGCTCTCATATTTATTTTTTTTCAATATTATCTATTCTTTTTCACCGGGTACACCCATCCTACTACCATGTCCTAAATTTAGAGAGGTTATTGTCGACACTATAATTCCTATTAGTGTCATTAGTCGCTCTTACCCAGACCGACTAATCAAATCCTTGGTAATGCTGACACCAACTTACCAGTTGGTGCCATTAAGTATTTCCAACATGAAATAGTCAATCAATTCTTTTCTGCCTTACCTTGGAGATTTTTCTGGTAATGTTGATGTCAAGGTCTTTTGACATCATTAGCTTCCTTCTTGAGAAGTCTGGTAATGCTGATGTCAAGGTCTCTTGACATCATTAGCTTCCTTCTTGAGAAGCTAATCATATTATCATGGGTTTGTCGATACCGACATTGTCTATCAATATCATTAACTATTCTTATCTCAAATAGTTAATCAAGTTGAAGATTCATCATATTTCCATCAAGATCATGCCAATGTTAACAAATCTTGCTAACATCATCAGTCACTCATATTCGAGATCAACTAATCAAGTTCAGAGGTGGTTGTTTTGGATTGCTCATTATAGTTCGTTATTTGAAATCAAAGTCCATAAGTCCATGACCAAAATCAGATTTCAACCCAAGTTTGTTTCATCATATCTTTCTTTTCTTTAACTTCATTCGCAAATGTTAAATTCCAAAATAAAATAGAATACTAGTTTCACTATTAATTAAGGGGAGTATAGGTGTGAAACAACTACCTACCACCGATGTTCAATTTTCATCCCTTTGTTGTTGTTGTACTCCCCCCGCGGTTCCTCCTGAATTCACAAATACACCACATTAGTTCATGTCCAATTTTTATTTTGCAAATAGCAAGGCAACAACAATAACATTTACTCTTTATGTTTCATTGTTTTAAATCATTACGCATATTATCAACTTTCTTTTCAAATATGGTTTATCCCTTTCCAGTATCAAGATTCGATGTTCCAAAAATTTTGGTGGAAAGGAAACCGGTTTCTACCCCTATCACGGCTGAAATTTCTCATTTTATCAATTCTTGCTGAATCTACTAGCAGGGGCGGCAATTCAACCTTTCCTAATAAATGTATTTATATCTGGAGTTATAGAGCTCCAAATGGGGCTAAGTCAGATCATTGAAAAGTTAACATATCATGCTACAATTTCTATGAATAGATTTTCCCAAATTTTATTGTTCTGAGGCCCGAATATCCCCTAAAATAGGAGTGACAAAACTATCCAGATTTTGTCAGCGATTCCTAAGCGAGTTTCCCGCCAACCTCACTTTTCTTTTTCTTCTACAATATTTATTTTCTATGTTTTCCTACATCTCATGATTCTTCCCATACCAAAATTATGAGCTATACCCATGGTTAATAATTTTGTTTTTGCTTTATGCAACATGCATCAAACTCGCGAAGTCTCCTATTATCAAATTTTCTACACTTTTCTCTATTAGCACGCTTTCTACTATAATTGATTCATGCATAAAAATACATAACACACCAGAATTCTTCTTCCCTCCTTCACTTGGCTCTTGGCTAAACATGGCCTAAAGGAACTAAGGGTCCCTTTTCTTTTTTTATGCACTCATTTCATCATTATTCATGCCATAACAATATGTTTTAATGTTCTTATGAAGCTGCAAGGAAAAAAACTCAGAATTTCTCCTTTCCCTCTCTAACCTACTATAGTCGGCCACTCATGCTCCATTGACCATTGGTCTTGTCTTAATTTTCTATGCATAGTTTCATCTTTTTAGGCAATGTATGCTATTTTAATCCACTTAATTCCAATCATTTCTGCATTTTTCCTAATTTTTACTCAGGAATTCTATTTTTAAAGAACTTCAAATTAGTGCACAATTCTTAATTGAATTTAAATTAGTTTTCCTAATTAGTTTAGAGCTACATACCTGGAGGAAATTTAAGTTAAATTTATGGTTTGATTAAAATTTATTAGCTCCTTTTTCTTCACATGCCGCTAACCCTCCCTTTTTTTTCTTTATAAATTCTTCACTTTTCTTCTTGTTAATCCTTTGCCCAAATGTGTTTTCCCCACCTAGTAATTTTAAGGCTTGTGTAGGTATATTAGTTTAGGTGTTTTCTCTTAGGTTTGATGAAGGAAAAATCTGAAATTTTTCCTTCCCCTTTTCTTCTTCTTATGTCTAGCCATGGGAAGGAGAAAAAAAGGTATTTATAGTCCCATTTTATTTTAATTCTACTTTAGCCCCTTTTCTTTCCTCTCTTTTACAATTTGGTCACTCTTTTCCTATTCTTATTCCTATTTCCTTTTTTATAGAAAGAATCCTTCCTAACCATTTTAAATTGGTTTTAATTTCCCCTCCCCCAAATATATATATATATATATATATATAATTATTTCCAATTTTCTTCTCTTTTTTTTTGTAAAGTTTTATTCTCGGGTTTCACATTCTCCCCTCTTAACAAGAATTTCATCCTCAAAATTTATGTGATATACATGTTTTGGAGAATAGATAGGGGTATTTCTCCTTAATCTCGGATTCCCTCTCCCACGTCTCTTCTTCTATCTATAAATTTCTCCACAATACTCTCACTAATAAAGCTTTTTTATTTCTAAGCACCTTTTCGCTCTGATCCATGATTTTGACTGGCTTGATTTCTAGAGTTAAATCCTCCCTTACTTCAACGAAAACTGGAGGTAGTACTCATGAAGGGTCCACATCTGCCTTCTGTAATAAGTATACATGAAATATATTATGAATTTTATCAAATACATAGGTAGTTACCGTCGATAACAACCAATCTGATCCTTTCTATAATTTTAAAGGGGCTAATATATCTTGGAGCGAGTTTCCCTTTCATTCCAAATCAAATGATGCCCTTCCACAATGCCACCTTTAAGAATACCATGTCCCATATTTGGAACTCCAGAGGTCTCCTTCGATTGTCCGAATAACTTTTATGTATGTCTTGAGCTTCCTTTATTCTCTGTTTGATCAACCTCACCTTGTCGATCATCAATTGTACTATTTCAGGACCCACTTATGGTTTCATTTTTTTTTAACTTGGGACTCTCTCGGTATAGAGAAGATTCTGTCAAAATTTCAGTAAACAGTAAATAAGTTGGCAAAAACAATTACCCATAAATTTTGGTAATATGATTGTTTTTTTAAATCCTAAAAATGTGAATGTTACATTGATGGACTAAATTGAAAGAAGGACATGAGAGTTCCTATTGCATGTTTCACACCTGTTAGGGCATGAGAAAAGCCTGACATCTTTGGGTAATATGTGTGCCTTTCTCCATGTTTTGATTGGTTGCTTTATTGATTCTGTTGCAGTCGACGAGATGACCTTTTCTTTATAAAGTGGTGTTACAATACGAGCTCCAGTGTGACTTCAACAACTCATTTTTTTTTTCCATTTTTTTCTCTTTTTTTCTTTCCTTGATTTCTATGTTTGGCTTATTCATTTCTCCCTTCCAAACCTCATTATTTTCCTATTCCTTAATTCTAGTCCCTTGACTCTCAATCTTTAGAAAAATAAAGAATTTAATCAATATCTTGCAAAATTGAGTTCAACCCCAATACCGAGATATTTTTCTAATATCATGAAAACTATATAAATTAAAATAAATTATCAATCCTAAATCCCAATAAACAAATAATCTAAGAATTAAATAAAAAATAAAACATCAATAACCTTAGTATAAAAAGGGATAAAAAAAACATTATAGATTACTCTTGTAATCCACATTGTTTATGGTTGTGGGGGGATTATATTTCCCCACACCCTTTAGTTTTTTGCTAGAACATTATCCCATGTTACTTTACAGGTTAGATCAAATATTCTTTTAAAGATAAAAAAAATTATACAGGTGTTGCTAAGTGTTTTCTAGTAAAAAAAACTAATCATAAACTAAGAATCCAATGCATATTAGACGATATTTTTGTTTTGATATTAAGACAATGACATATTATAAATACATATTTGTTTTGATATCGTGATGATAACATATTGGATTGACCTAGTGGGTTAACCTGACAAATTCATGTTTTGGGTCATAAGAATGTATTATCCTCATAAAAAAACAAATTAAAATAAATTATAGAGCTCAATTCCAAATCAAAATTATGTTGAAGGATAAAATTTAAAAAAATCTAATTAAAAATGACAAAAAAACTACCCGAGTCAACTTAGGTTAACCTACAAAACTTGTGACGCATGTTATAAGACTAAAATAACCATATAGAAAACATATAAAAAAATACATAGTATAATTCTTAATCAATCCAATGTTGAAGGATGAAATTGAAGAAAATAAAAGATAAAAACAACTTGAGCCAACTCGGGTTAATTTGTCAAACTCGTGACTTAGATCACGAGACTATGATAAGTCCATAGAAAACAAATTAAAAAAAAAAACTTTTAAAACCCAATTCCACTTAATCTAATGTTGAAGATTGAAATTGAGAAAAAAAAATAAACCCATAAGATCATGATAATTCCATATTAATTAAATTGAAAAAAAATTACAAAATTCAATTCCTAATTAACCTAATTTTGAAGAATAAAATTAAAAAAAATAAGAAAAAAATTATTGGAGGGTGACATTGAAAAAAATAAAAATAAAAATAGAGAGAAAAAAAAGAAGCATTGTGAACAAAGTTACAATGATTTAGCCACACATTTTAGGTTTTACTAGCCCATTGACTCGCATTACGTCGCGGGTAAGAGCATAATCTTTTTCAAATGCAAAAAAAATATACAGGCATTGCTAACGTGTATTTTAAAAAGATATTTTAACCATGAATTTAAAATCAGTTGTATATCAAAGAATATTTTTATCTAATATTGAGATAAAAACACATTGGATCTTCCTAAGTAAACCCGGGTTGACATGCAAAACTTGCAAGGATAGTCTTGAGAAAAAAAAATTGAAAAGCTCAATCTCCAATTAACTAAATGTTAAAGGACAAAATTAGTAAAAACAATACTCAATTTAAAAAAAAAACTCAAGTGAACTCAAATTAACAAACCACACTCACGACACAAGTTATGCACGTCATCAGATTCAATAAATTTCATATCTCAGAGATTATTTTTTATCAATAGATTTATATGATGATAAAGCGCATGAGGATTTTTTTTGTATGAAATATTTTCCTTAAAAAAAAAAAAAGGCAGGCACATAAGACTGAGATAGCAAAAGTAGATAATAAATAACAAGTGGTAAAATTGCATATTTTTAGTTTCAAGTTAAATAAAAAAATAGATTATCTATAACAACGGGTGAAATTGTATTTTAAAAAAATAAAAAGACAAAAAATATAATAATAATAATAATAATAAATAGATTATCTATAACAACGGGTGAAATTGTATTTTAAAAAAATCAAAAGACAAAAAATATAATAATAATAATAGCCTAGATGTTATAGCTTAACCCATCAAACTTGTAATCTATGTCATGGACTCAACTGGGTTGAATAAATTTATTTTTTTCATAAATCTATATTGAACCTAAATATATAAAAAAAAATTATCAAAAAATAGCCCAGGCACGTGAGCCTTCAAGCCCTAAACAAAGGCGCCAAAGCTTTTTTATTTTTTTTTTTAAATATGCAAATGACATGTCATTCACACTTATTTTTTGTTAAAAAATAAGCATATAACAAGTCACTTTGCTAGCCCAAATTCCAACCATCATTGTGGTAGCTAAAAAAACAAGGCAGTGTTTTTTTTTTTTTTACCAAAAAACCCCTTTTCATCTCATTTTAACCCCAAAAACCCTATAAAAACTCTTAGAATATTTATATACCAAATAATCAACCTAATAAACCCAAAAAACAGTCAAATCACAAAACCAAACTAAATAAAATTTCTCATCCTTGACTTGGATTTTTTTAGCCAATATTAAGACTTAAAACAACCATTATAAGACTCTCATAATCAAATGAAATTCGTTGACACCAATTTTAACAGATACGATTGTTGTAATAGATGTCAATGATGATTTTCTTTCTCTATGTCATACCCTTATATCGAGGTAGGGGCATGACATCACAGCAACTCTTCCCATGCAAGGGTCTGGAATGTCTTTTTGGTTGGTTGGAGAGTCGCTAACTAGTATTATAACTACTAGAAATCCTAACTAGTTTTTTTTTTCTTTCAGGTATTCTAGGTAAGAGATTGATTGTATAAAGAAAAGGTATTAGCACTCCTAGCATGCCTTGCATGAGGTAAGCTGCATTATTTTTTTATTGTTTGTTATGGTCTGTTATTGTCTATTTTTACAATGACCAAACCCAGATTTTTAAGGTTTGTTATGGTCTGTTATTGTCTATTTCTAGTGGTCTACTTTGGCGAGTTTGCTACAATGACCAAACCCAGATTTTTAAGGTCAAAGACTCGGTCTCAGAAGGTGAAATATACTCAATTATCATTGAAGCTTCTTTTAAGGTAAAACTAGAATTTTTGCTACCACGTCATTCTAAATAATATTTCAGATGAAATTCCTTGTGAATTTTATTCTTGTATTAGAAGTGAATGAGTTGTACTGTTCATAATAATATTTTAGATATTAACCCCATACAAGTTTTTTTATCCTTATACTAAAGTGAGTAATAAAAATTTATCCATAATAATATTTTGGATATTAACCACTTTTAGTTTTTTTTATCCTTATATTAAAAGTGAATAATATTTTAGATATTAACCATTTTGAGGTTTTTTATCCTTATATTAAAAGTGAATAATATTTTCTTGTCAAAATAATATTTTAATAATTTTACAAACTTGTTATGAAATCCATGTATTTAAAAAAAAAGCATGCAAAAATATTTTAAATTTTCTTTGAAAAAAGATGCTCAAATAACTTTAGGATTTTTGGTCATATGCAAGAAAAAAATATTTTTTTATTTTTATTTTTTGAATCTTTGTTTGGGAAAAAAACAATTTTTTCTTGTAACAAAAATACCCAAAATAAGCCTGATGGGTGTTTGTCAAACGCACCCTTTAAATCGAAATACCTTTTTACAAAAACATGACAAATCAAATAGGGTATTAAAACTCTTTGACATAGATTTGTTCAGTTCGCGTTGACTTGATCTAGCTAACCTAGGCCGAGTTGACTGATAGGGTTGACTTGAAAATTTTTGTTTAACCATAAACCAACTAAAAAATCTTGGTTAGGCCTTAAAACAACCCAAAAACAAAACCAAATTAAAAAATAGATTACACACCTAAAAAAATACAAAACTCAAAAATTCTTCAACAAAATAGATCAAACACAAAAAAATAAAAAATAGCAAACATGAACCTAGCAATATGGGTTCTAAATCATACCAGATTTGGTCAATATAAAGGCACATGCATGTTCAAAATCATGCAAGGATCAATAATCTAGCATTCAATCACTTCGAATTTCACTTAAACATCATGATTAAATTAAAGTTTGTTGGTTAATTGAAGGTAAAAATGCAAAAATTCAAAACCAATGATCAAAATGAGTCTGTCATGGGTGAAATTGCATGAAATTAAAAGTTTGAAGGCGATTATGGGTGCAATTAAAAGAGATTTGAGGAATAGGGGCACAATTAAAATTTTTCAATCCCAAATCAAAAACCTTAAATGGCACATCGTTCAAAATTAAAGAGGAGAATGTGAGTGACATGTCATTTGGTCACTTGGCCTTTGTTTTTTACAGTTTTTGTTGATCAAGTTGGCAATTTTAAATGCATGAATATGGAGCTACAAACTTTCAAATTGAATAAGATTAGATTCAATTGAAATATGTTAATCTCATCTACTAACTTCAGGTGGTCTTAGGTGACAAAGACGTTAGAATTTCTCTGATAGAGCCTAAAAAATGGGCAACAACCTAGTCAGCCTTGATAGTTTTGGCTAATCAAGTTAGCAATTTTAAACGCATGAATGTGGAATTACAAACTTTCAAATTGAGCAAGATTGAATTCAAATGCAAAGAATGCATCCCCTCTACCAACTTCATGTAATCTTAGACGATGATGACATTAGAATTTCTTTGATGAAGCCTTAAAAAGTAAGCAACCTAGTCAGCCATGACAAAGCAACTATCATGCAAAAACCAACCTATTTTTCATGTGTTTACACACAAAGCCTTCTCAATAGGTCCTTATCAAAAGTTTGCGATACTTTCATCAAGATTAAGAAGTCAAAAATGGATTCAAAACATCCTAAAACCCTATAAATACCTTCAAGCTTGAAGGCAAAGGAGGAGAAAAAAAAAGAAAATAAAGGATAAGAAAGGAAGAGAAATATCATGATGTTTCAGTTTAGAATCGAAACTCAATTTGACTTTTAATTGTGATGTTCAGTTTAGATGACTTCTAATTCTAAGGTTTTGGTTTAAAACCAAAACTCATTTTGACTTTTAATCAATAAACTTTTATTTTAGCCCTTACTTTAGTCAATTTCAGCATTTATATTCACTCACCAATTTCAGTTTGGTTCTTGATTTTAAATTTCAATAATCAAATCCCTAATTATCCATCAAAATTTAATATTTATGCAATTAAGTCCCTAATTTGATCTAATTAACTCATAAAAAATGCAATTCGACCCCCAAACTTCAATTTCTTCCAAGTAAAGCACAAATTGACTTTAAAAATAATTTTTTCTTGCAATTAACCTCAATAAATTCAAATAAACCTTGAAAAATACTAATTTAATCTTTAAATATCCAATTTTGAATTTTCCTCATCAAATTGAATTTCTTTGATACATTGTTGAATTTTTTAATTTTGTATATTTGATCTTCCTCAACAAGTCTTTGGCAATTTCCTTAGCGTTGTAGTATATTTTTCTCACTAATATATATATTTGATTTTCTTCCAACAATTTTTTATTTTTTTGTATTCTCTCTTTATAATAAAATAAAATTTTGAAGTTCATACCAGTATTGGTAAGTTATTTTCACCTCTTTTAAATTCAATAACTTTTTTCTGTTTGACACTTGTAGTTTAAATTCATGTAACGTGAATTTTTTTTTTTTTTAAAAAAGTTAAAAATAACCCACAACTACTTAAAAAAAAAGTTAAAAATAACCCACAACTACTAACAAGATAAAAATCTCACAAAATAGTAAATGCTTGTAGTCATGCTTTCCTATTTTTTTCCTCTTCATTATCTTCTCCTAATAACACTAGGTTAATAGATGCGCTACCCTATGAAATAGATTAAAAACAAATTTTACTTGATAAAATAATGCTCAGCTATGAAGACTTGAAGGTTCAATAGGTAAACATTTTTTTGCATGACCTGGTCTATTTTTTCAAGCAATATCAAGGTTTAAAGTAACTATCATCAAACTTTTCTATTTAAATGAAATTTATTGACATGAATATTAATATTTTTTATAGTTATAATTGGTGTTAATTAATAATTATTTTTTTATTCAATCAAAATCTGACAACTTTCTCTCTTATTTCTTAAATTGAATAATTAAAATGTTAAGAGAAATGAACTTTTTGATCAAAAAGAAAATCTCAAAAAGTATAAGGACTATGTAGGAAGAAAAAAAGTATGAAGACGTAAAAGCATTTTTCTCCCGGATTTTAGATTTGCCATGTTTTTTTTTATGTTTTACACGTTGATCCTTTATTGTTGATTTTATCTTTTTTTAATAATTTTTGACAAATTGATCGTTAAAATAGATATAAAAGGCAGTAATTAAAAAAAATGAAATGTTTTGTGGCATTATAAAATACTATCACAAAAAAACTTAATGTTTTAGTATATTAAGTAATTTCATAAAATAAGCGTTTGAAAATAAAATGGCTAACCTTTCATTTTTGTGAGCCATTTAATAATTAGGAGTCACAATCCATAAATATATAGTCACATAAGCGATAAATATTTCTTCTAAGACGTAATAAAGTCCTGGTTTTGATACTTATCTTATGATGTAATTTTATTTTTTGTGTGATGCTAGAGTCGAGTTTTCTTCTTAAAAAAAGAAATAAAAATATGAAAAATTATTAGGTAATCTTAAATAGTGTTTGTTTTTGCGATTTACCTATTTTTAACTACTTTTAAAATTGTTTTTTTTACTTGAAAAGATATCAAATTAATGTTTTATGATAGTTTTAATATGATAATGTAAAAAATCTAAAAAAAATATTATTTTCATATATTTTAAATAAAACATATTTAAAAAAAATATTATGCATTACCAAACTCATACTTAATTCATCATCTAAAATAATAAATCAATCTTATAAAAAATTTTACATCTCATTAAATTTGTCTAAGTTATTTTTGTGATTGATTTGTTGTTAGTTATTTTGTTTTATAATTGTGATTGTGATGTTCAAAAAAAATTCATATTCTAAATATAATCTATTAAATTAATAATTTAGATAAATTTAATGATTTGTAATAAATTATCTAATTATTAATAAATTTAGAAAATGAATTAGGTTAATCTAACAATTTCTTATAAAAACAAATAATCTTCATCGATCGATCTAGTTATTGATGTTAGATGGTGTAGATGACTCTTTTTATTGTAAAAGTTCTTTATTAATTTATTAAATAAAAAGGCTAAAACATATATGAAAATCAATATATATATATATATATATATAAAATGTGGATTGTAATAATAAATTGATGATTTTGTCATTGAAAAAACTTTCACGTTGCTGCTGTTTTAGGGGTAAAACGCGATCTTTTCCTTTAATTTATTTGTCATTCTTAAACTATTAAGGAGTGTCTTTGTCTTTTCTTTTTTCTTTTGTATAGTTAAATGACCTTGTTGTGCTTAAAAGCAAGTAATTAGTTAACTATGGTATAAAATCTTTTTTGGCAATTAATAATTTTTGCTATAATTAAATTATTTTATTATCCATAGATTTAATTTTTAAAAAACTTGACTTGAGAGGCTAATTCATAATTTTTTTATATAATAATGTTTGGGTTTTAACGGTAGGACGGTGTTTCTAAAAAAATATATAAATTTTTTTGACATATGCATTGCATATATTAATTGCATCATTGTCTTTGGGCGACGGGTGTGACTTCATATGATGGTCAAAAAATTAATTCTGTCATGTCATTCAATCCGTCTTACTTATTTTCTTTCCTATACGATGCATGTAGTCGTTGAATCTTTGATGCATCATTAACATACTGTTCTTTAACTTTGTTTTTTTTCTCTTTCCTCCACATTTTTATAGTAGCCATTCAAGTTCATTTTCTTTTGATTTTGTCCATAATTTCTTGATATGTTCTAAATCATTTCTCAATTCTTGTTTTGTTTTCAATTGCTTCCTTCTTTATTTTTATTTTTTATTTATTAGATTTTGTCTTCATTCTTTTATTTATTTTATTTATTTAAGATAGTTTTTGAATCTATTTTTCCTTTTAAATTTCACGCCTTTATTTTTTTTTCCTTTCATATTTGATGCTCATTTTTTTCTTTGGTTAGTTTTTTATTTTATATATTTTTTAATTTTATAATTAACATTAAACTAGGTGACAATTGAAATTTTTAATTGAACTTGGGGTTTCAATTTTATGGGTTGTGAATTTAAAATATAAATTTAGGTTTAAAATATTTGTCCAGATCAATTAGTATGGATTAAAATAGTAAATTTATGATTTTTTTTTCCACAATGGCTTTCATACTTGCCTCCCTTCAATTATCAATTAGCTATTTTTTAATTAATTAAGGTTACTGTTATTTTTTATTTTTTTTTGCAAAGTTAAGTTGCTATAATACCTATAAATACAAAACAACACTTAACCTAGGTATAAGGTTTTTTTTTTTAAAAAAAGAATATTCTCTTTTAAAACTTGACTTTAGAAATTTAATAGTCATTTTAAAGGCAATTTGGTCTTTTATTTAATGTTGGTGATAATTAAAAAAACTATTTTATTTATTTATTTTTAATTTCATCCATGAATGTTTAATTAGTTGTGAAATAAATTTCATGAATTGTTTTTTTCTTGCTTTGCTTAGAGTTACTACAGTTTCAAATAAATATTTATTTTATGGTTTATGCTTGAAGTTGTGAATTTCTAATTTTTATTATATATTTAAATAAAATTTATTTTCAAAAAATTTATTAAATCTATTTAGATTTATAAATTGAGTCATGGATGATCAGAATTGTCTAATATTTCATCATTTCAATACTTCATAAAAAAATCTTTTTTATTTTTTTATAAATTGATTTATATTTTTATCGGCCATTTATATTTTTTTTAACCCATTAAATTAAATCATTTTACATTAAGTTAGCATTAAAAAGTTATATTAGTCAAGAGTCAGGTTGATGAATTTCAATTTTTACCAGCGTATTGGGTTTAATAGCATTACTATAAAATTCATATGTTATTGATTTTTTTTTATATATTTTTTAAAAAATTGGTCCCACCTGCGCCAATATACTAAGAATGCAATAAAATCTCTCAAATGTTGAGCCTGCAATGTAAAGAGGTCATTTCTGGCATTTCAAAACTTTAGTTAAAACTAAAAATCTAAAAATATAGGGATTGATGTGGACATTAAAAACATCTGCGAGGACTACAATATAGTTTACCCTTGATGAAGTTTCTTCTTCTCTAAGTCGGTTTGAGAGATACATATACCTTTCTTTCACTTGAATCAAAATTAAATTGTGCTGCCTCTCTTCTTCTACTGTTTTGCTCTATCAGTTCTCCTAATCTAAAATTAATTCAATTTAATCCCTATTCAATTGAAAAACTATGGCTCCGGACCTGAACAAGGCGAGCGGCGGCAGCGGCGCATCCAAAAACGAGGCGCCGGTGAAGGCGCCGCCGTCGAAGAAGAAAGAAGAGAAGAAAGATGAGGATTTAGTAAGTTTTAATTACTATAATCTCTTACTTTAGGGTTTACAGTGACGTAGATTTATTGAAAGTTTGGTTCTATTTTGAATCGATTCGGGGTTTTGCTTTGTAGTCAGAGGAGGACTTGGCATTGAAGCAGCAATTAGAGGTGTATGTGGAAAGAGTTCAAGATCCTGAACCTGGGATTCAAAAGCTCGCTCTCGAGAGCTTGAGGTAATCACTGATTCATTAAAAGTTTTGAACTTTAGGGCTATTTTCTGCTAATTTGTTGGTGCTGATGAATTGGAAGCAGTTTGAGACTGTGGAGCTGTTGTGAAGGGTGCGAAATGTTAAAGGATGTGAATTAGGGTTTTTTTTTTTTTTTGGGGGGGGGGCGATTGGAGCTATGTGGTTGAAGTATTGGGTTATCGGTAAGATGGAAATTTGGTAATTTACAGGAGTGCAATTGGTTTTCTTATTGGAATTGTAGTAATTGTACAAGCTTATGGAATTTCTCTTACAATTTCGGGCTTTTTTTTTTGGCATTAGCAAAAGTAGAGTTCGACCTGGAAGTTGTTTAGGATATGTTTGATAACTGCATGGATATTTACGAGATCCATGGAGGGGAATGTGTGTGCTCTTGGCCACTTAATGAATGGGTGGTCTGGCTTGTTCTTTTTGTTCATTGTTGTACTGAGTTAAGACTGTGTTTGGTAACTGTGTGTGGACAAATGCTGTAATGGTTGTGAATATGTTTCTTCTTGTTCCGTGGGATATTCAAGGGTGAAAATGAATTTCAGCTTCTTGAGTTGTGTATCAAATGATTGACAATATGTTGCATGGCTTCATCTGTGTTGTGTTAAAATAGTAAATGATTACTGGTTAGTATCAAGTTGCAGGACTTAATTGAGTTTTGGTATTGACAATGCGTTTATCTTCTTTCATTTTTTGCAGACAGGAAATTCGAAGTTCAACAAGCTCGATGACTTCAGTTCCAAAGCCATTGAAGTTTCTTCGAGCACATTATGGAACCTTAAAAGCACATTATGAAAACATGGCTGAGTCTGATCTGAAGGTAAATTGTCAAATTGGATGTTGTCACTTAACTTCACTCATAAAAGCTCAGGCACTAACTTGTTTTTTGTTCTGCAGAAATACTTGGCAGATATACTCTCAGTCTTGGCGCTTACCATGTCTGCCGAGGGAGAACGGGTATGCCTACATGTTAGATGTTTTTAATGTGTTTCGTCTTATTTTCTGGTGATTGGCTTGATTTCTATGCAGGGGTGTACTCAGTCTGCATCTTTGCTCTTGTCACCCATATATTTCCCCCATGATTCCTATTAATGTATTTTGTTTATCATTCTCAAAAAGAAAATGTTTGTTTTGTTTATCACATATTTTTCTCTTGCATATCATACTTGATGCATGATTATGAATATTTATTTCTGCACATGTTAATCTGAAGCTCTTGGAGTTCCTTAATGTATATCTATTTTTTACTCGATGACTTTCAGGAAAGCTTAAAATACAGATTGTTAGGTTCAGAGGGTGATATTGGTTCGTGGGGACATGAGTATGTAAGGTGAGATTTTCACACTGAGAACACTCTTCATAGCTTACAAGATAAAGTTGAACTTGCTCTTTTAGGGCTTCTAATGATGATCAAGGCTTGGCTTGTGTGCTGCTGTGATTGTTTTTTTTTTTCTTTCCCTGAGCATGAAATTTTAAGTTTTCTCAATCCATAAATGTCTGAAAAAACTGAACTGGCCAATGCTATGTATATTAGTTTTTGGGCCTGCAATATATTGAGCACAGCTACAAGTTTTATTAAAGCACATTTGTTATGGTAAATTCCAAGAATTGGAATGTTCTTTCTTTTCAAGAGGATGTCTTGTTCCCTTGATTTCAGTTAATCAGTCCGTCTCTTCTAATAAAATTTATTCCTTGGTCATAAGAAATAAAGCTTGATAATGACTGACCTTTTCTTTTTTCTTTAACAGCTTTAAAATTTGTGCTTGCATTTTTGTGTTGAATTTGTGCTTGCATTTTCTTAGGACTCAGTCACCCAGTTTTCAACATTTTCTTAGGACTCAGTCACCCAGTTTTCTTTTTTTGGTGAATTACTAGTATTGTTTATTTTCCTGAATGAATTTTGTATCTATCTGCAATGCCCACAACATATTATTAATCTTTCTTTGTTTTTTCATATTTTTTAAACAACCTACTGGAGTAACTGGACAGAGAAGTTCGTTTAGCATTTAATAGTTGTGAAGACACACAAGCAGATACATATACTCGATGTGTATGGATCAATCTTATCATCATGATTTTTTTTTTGGTTGGCAGGAACTTGGCTGGAGAAATTGCTCAAGAGCATACAAAGCGACAGGTTGGAATTTAATTATGTAGTGATGCTCTTGAAAATTGAAATGACTAGTTAAGCAAAAAGGAAGAAACAAATTCATAGTTATGATGACACATCTACCGACTTTTCAGGCAATGATAAGGGTATTCACTTAGATGTATACTTTTAGTTTAAAGTATACTTCAGAAGTAGGTTTACAGTTTAAGCATTACTATGGTATCTGGAGAATCACATTAAAAAAGCCTGATGTTTCTCTTCATTATAATTAGTACACAAATATTCTAGTGTTTGTTCCTTTAGCATTAAGCTTTTCATTGCCTCCACTTTGGCTCTTTTATAGATTGGTACCATACCTCAGGTCATGATGCTCAGAGCTGTTTTGTATTTAATTTTGAAGAACTTGCTCTGAACTCTGGTATTTGTTCCCAGTTTCATACCAATTATATTTGTGCTGCTTACAGACTGAAGAGGCCTCGGTTCATGATTTGATTGAGCTTGTACAACAGATTGTTGCTTTTCACATGAAGGTACTATTTACAATCAACTTTTGAGATTGGTTCCCTTTAATGGAACATGAATGCAATATTGAGTCTTGATGTACACATAGGTACCAAGTTTGTTCTGAAAATATCTAATTACCATTAACCATAGCCCCACATTATGAGAGGATAATTGTGTGTTTTATATTTAACCATTTTTTTTCTGTTTTGCAGCACAATGCTGAACCCGAAGCTGTGGACCTATTAATGGAGGTAAAACACTATTATTTCTTCAATTTTAGCATTCTTTTATGAATTTTCTTCTCTTCCACTGAGCTTTGAATATTTTGATATGACTAAATCCAGGTTGAAGATCTTAATATTTTAAGTAAGCATGTGGATAAAACAAATTTCAAGAGGACTTGTCTCTACCTCACCAGTGCAGCAAAGTGAGTGATGACAGTCATGGTTTTACTCAGGCTTGTTGATCGATAGTTTCAAAGGATAAATCTTTTCAGACTTATGTTTTTATAGAATCTTATCACAAAACAAGCCTCATAGTATTTTATCATTATTTAATTGCATCAATTTTCAAGTAAATGCTCATGTATATGTATTTTAACTACTACAAATGTTTGAAATTAAGCCCATCTTTAGACCAGTTATCATATTGAGCGGTGAAGAATTAAAGAAGAGAGAATCTTGTGAAACACAATTTTTGAGAAGTTTTCACTTCCAATTCTTCTGAGTAGAAAAAAATTTATATATAATAAAAAATGGTTTTCAAAGTTCAATCTCCTGACCCATGTTCTATGCTGAATAGCTGATCATGTGTGCCTTGTGTTGACATTTCATTTTGCAATATTTTGCAGATACCTTCCTGGACCAGATGATTTGGCAGTTCTTAAAATAGCATATGAGATATATCTCAAATTTGGAGAATATGCTAGTGCACTTCAGATTGCATTATTCCTCGATAACTCGCAGGTTTGCTTATTTTTTGATTTTATTGATTCAAGTAAGCTTATGTACGAGTCATTTATATCTAATGCAAATACATATTGAGTTGATTATGCTTAAAATTTAATTGCACTTTAATTCCCAATGACTCTGTATGGTGGCAGTATATCAAGCAGGTTTATATATCTTGTGATGATCTGCTGCAAAAGAAACAATTTTCTTACATCCTTGCTCGACATGTAAGTTTATAAGTGTGTATTACATTAGTTTTGTGGCAATTATTGATATTTTTGTACTTGGTGGTTAACTGGCATTTCATTATTTCAGGGCACTGCTTTTGAGCTTGATGATGATATATCTGCAGATGATGTGGACAGGGAAGTATTGGAGGAAATAATCAACAACACCAAATTGACTGAGGGCTATCTTACCCTTGCTCGTGACATTGAGGTCATGGAGCCCAAATCTCCTGAAGACATCTATAAGGTTTGGACTTTTGATGGTCTATGTGGTGCTGGAATTAGATTTTAACTAATGGTTCTGATTGTTTTATATTGCTTTACAAGTATGTAATTCAATCATGTATGGCTTTTCTACCCAACTTCATGATTTGCTCCCTTGCTTTTTGGTAGGCACACTTGCTTGATGGTCGTGCTAGTGCTGGTGCTAGTGTTGATTCAGCCAGACAGAATTTGGCTGCTACATTTGTGAATGCATTTTTAAATGCAGGATTTGGACAGGTAAACATCTTTTATTTTCACATGCAAATGCTTGAGGTTGTTGGTTATGCTGACATTTGTTGCTTATATTTGTAACAGGATAAGTTAATGACACCTCCAACAGACTCTTCAAGTGGTGGTTCAGGAAATTGGCTTTTCAAGAATAAAGATCACGGGAAGACCAGCGCTGCAGCAAGCCTGGTATGCTTTTGTACTTTATATGATTTACTAAGAATTCAACCTGCCTGCAGCAAAATTCTCACGACTGTTACCCTTGACAGGGTATGATTTTAATGTGGGATGTGGACTCTGGGCTCGCTCAACTTGATAAGTATTTCCACAGCAACGACAACCATGTGATTGCCGGTGCACTACTAGGGGTTGGAATTGTCAACTGTGGTATCAGAAATGACTGTGATCCTGTGAGTTCTCCTAATTCCTGTGCCAGAGAAGTGTAATTTGTCACTTATCAATTATCTGTCTCTCGGACTTAATTTCTTTTCTCAGGCACTGGCACTTCTTGATGATTTTGTTGATAAAGAAGACCCATCTATTCGAATTGGTGCTATAATGGGGTTGGGAATTGCATATGCTGGTACTCAGAATGAGCAGGTGAGCTTTCTTTTTCTTGCTGATTAATATGGAGTCCATGACAGTTATTATCTTTAGTAGACTAATAATTTTTGTCTTTTGCCTTGGTGTGATGTCGAAATTGTAGCTCCCCGATATTGGCTGCGTATTTTATTTGCCATCTTGTATTCAGTTTATCAAACCTACTATAGATTCACTAAATTATCATTTTGGTTAGGAATGTATAAAACATTTGTGTAGTTAAAATTTATCCTTGAGCCTGTGAATGTTGTATTAGAGCGAAGTATGTGTGCTCGTATGATTAGAGGCTGACAAGTGTGTTGTCATTTGATTTCTTTGGCATATGTTATTGACAGATATGCAGTAAATTGTCTGGGATACTTAGTGATGCAAAAGCTCCACTCGATGTAATAGCATTTTCTGCAATCTCATTGGGCTTGGTTTGTGTTTCTTCGTGCAATGAAGAGGTTGCACAGGCTATTATACTTGCATTAATGGACAGGAGCGAGTCAGAATTGCAGGAGCCCCTTATTCGATTTTTGCCTCTTGGCCTTGGTCTCCTATATCTTGGGAAGCAGGTAATCACAACTCATGGAGGCTCTTATAGAATCCAATATTACTTCCCAACTCCATGTATTGTTATATCTAGTATTGTTGCCAGATTTTGTATGGGTTTCATTTATTGTGCATCTGATGTTGTCTTCTAATGAATCTGTAGAACACTCTTGTAATTTCAATTACCATTGTTTTTCTTTTTTTCAACAGGAAAGAGTGGATGCCACTGCAGAAGTGTCGAAGACATTTAATGAGAAAATAAGAAAGTATTGTGATATGACACTGCTTTCCTGTGCCTATGCTGGGACTGGGAATGTTCTTAAGGTATTTTATTTAATTCATTTAATGATGCTGTTATGTGAAGTCTTTTTTTTCTTAGTCACTACTGGCCTTTCTTGCAGGTTCAAAACCTTCTGGGTCATTGTGCTGAACACCTTGAGAAAAGTGAAACTCACCAGGGACCTGCTGTGCTTGGGATTGCTATGATAGCAATGGCTGAGGAATTGGGCCTTGAAATGGCAATTCGCTCGTTGGAACATCTGTTGCAATATGGGGAGCAGAATATTCGTAGGGCAGTTCCTTTGGCCCTTGGACTCCTTTGTATTTCAAATCCTAAGGTATAAAAATCTCTTTGAATTGACTTGAAAGTTTACCTATTTTGCATGATACACTATGATGATTTTAACTGACTATTGAAATAACCATGAGGGCTGTGTAAGCAAACGAAGTAAATTCTTTTTTATTTCCTGTTATGAAATGGTGAAGCTCTTGCAATAGATCTACTATGATGAAAAAAAAAAAAGCAAGATAATAGTCAGTCAGTTACTTTTATCCCTCTTTACTCGTGCATTTGGCTTTCTTTCTATATGCCCACAGTTTGAGGAAATAAACAGTTGCCATGTTTTTCTTGTACTATATTTTTTCTTAAACAGTTTTTCTTGTGATTACGGATCCAAATTCTTACTCATTGAGTTGCTTCTGAGAATGATACATGGGTGTTGTTTGCTGATGATGTTTATTTCATTTTGGTTGCCTATTTATGTGTCAGGTTAATGTAATGGACACGTTAAGTAGACTCAGCCATGATACAGATTCAGAAGTTGCAATGGTATGATAGAGGCAGCTTTGGTTCACGGTACAAGTTTTATTCTGTTGCTCACCCTCTAAAAGTTGTTATATTTGTTCAAATACTGCAGGCTGCAGTTTTTTCCTTAGGTTTGATAGGTGCTGGAACTAACAATGCTCGCATAGCTGGAATGCTTCGCAATCTTTCCAGCTATTATTACAAAGATGCCACCCTTCTTTTCTGTGTAATGCTTCTTCTAAACATGTCTTCAGTATTGTAATTCTGCTGTTGGGATTCATCAAAGATTGGTTGACTGATTTCACTTGGCCTATGCAGGTGCGAATTGCCCAAGGTCTTGTACACTTGGGGAAGGGCCTGCTGACCATCAATCCATATCACTCTGATCGCTTCTTACTATCACCGTAAGTAATCTCTTTTTATCAAAAAATTACTTCCCTGGAATTACCTGATGAGATTGAATATGAGCGTTATTTTTTTCTTCTCCAAACAGCACCGCACTTGCTGGTCTAATAACCATGCTTCATGCATGTCTTGATATGAAGGCCATCATTTTGGGGAAATATCACTATGTCCTCTACTTCCTTGTTTTAGCAATGCAGGTTTGTTCAAGTCTGGACACATCGACCTATCTTATTTGCTTCCTTCTTGCCTGTTGAATCACTGGCTTCTTACTGCCTGTTTATTTCTTTTTTGTGGCCACAGCCAAGAATGTTGTTGACAGTGGATGAGAATCTCAAGCCTTTATCTGTACCTGTTCGAGTGGGACAAGCAGTTGATGTTGTTGGTCAAGCTGGAAGACCCAAGACCATTACTGGTTTCCAGACCCACTCAACGCCAGTTCTTCTGGCTGCTGGTGATCGGGCTGAATTGGCTACCGAGAAGTGAGATTTTCTCTTCAAAATCACCATTAGCGTTTCTGTTATTGTTTGATACTACTCTAACGATTACTTCTCCTGCAGGTATATTCCTCTTTCACCCATTCTTGAAGGGTTTGTCATATTGAAGGAGAACCCAGATTACAGAGAAGATCTGTAGTTGCTCACTGGGACTTTCATAGAGCTGCTTTGACAAAATACGAAATTGCAGACCTTGCCTGATTGCTTCAAGCCTGGGATTTTCAGCAAGGTTTGAAGTTTTATGCACATTGCACGTCAACTCTGCCCGGTCTCTCTCTTTCTCTGGTTTATGTAGCGAACATTGTAGATTAGCGGGAAACAAACTCACACTTCGCATTCTGAGTGGGAGAATTTTACCCAAATGCATCGGAACTGTTGACCTATCTGCTTGATATATGGAAAGCGGGGTATCATGCTTGTGTTAGGTTACATTCCCACCCTCCCTCCTGTTGCTTTTTATGGTTAATGATGCTATTCTAGTAATTTACTACTCCGGATGAAAATGTTAGGGATTTTTCTCCTCTTGGCTTTTTAATTAAGTTTGTGATAAGACTCAAATGCATGCATTTATTAGGGGACTTGATCTTCATTCTTGGTTATTCAATGCTCTCATTTTGTTCAGAGCAATGAACCGAACTTGAAATCTAAGCTTTCCCTGTCGGTGGATTGATGATCCGTTGCAAGATGTTTTAAGTTCGTAGTTGGCCCCTTTCCTGCCCTTTGCCTCAAAACTGAAGGATGATCATTGACCTTAGCAGTTAATTTATTTTTTAGAAATAGCGCAATTAAAATATTCAGGAAACTAACACAGACATGGTTGCGCTCTTTTTAAATTATAATTAGCACAATTAATTTTTCATTTTTAAGAAATGGAGTACAGTTAAAAGAAAAATATTTAGAACAATAGTTGAGATAATTAAGATAGACGCAGATGATATCCAATCTTCTATGAAGTTATACACGAGTTGTTTAGAAGTTGCAGGACTTGCTATTAGATGACTCATAGTAACTTTGATGTGCTTAAGAAAATTTCGTTGATGCTATTTCCTCGAAGTGTTTCAACACCCGAAAAAAAAAAAGAGTTAATCCTCGTCCATCCAAAAGTTGACCTAGCTGAACAGTGTTGGTACCAGGTCAAACATAACTAGTTATGTTGGGCTCTGACCTAGCTTAACAGTGTTGGTACCAGGTCAAACATAACTAGTTATGATGGGCTCTGGTTTAAAAGGATCTCCAAACACCCCCACTATATGTAAATAATAGAAACTATAAGGGCATATAACAGGGGATTATAGGGATGACAATATTAGTAATTTATAATATGCAGAAATCAAAATGAGATATTTAGAAGTGTTGCAGAGCTGATGCTTAAAGTATTTTTTATTTTAAAATATATTAAAATAATATTTTTTTAATTTTTAAAAATTATTTTTGATATTAGCATATTAAAATAATCTAAATACATGTAAAAATAATTTTAAATAAAAAAAAAATTAATTTTTTAAAAAATACGATTTAACTGTATTTTTAAACATTAACACTACCTTAAAAAAAAATACGATTTAACAGTATTTTTAAACATTAACACTACCTTAAACTAATAGGGACACCAAATGAGCATTGCTTCTTCCCTAATATACCTTTTCAGTTTCTAACAAAAACTTATTTTTTATATATTTTAATTATTTTAATATATTAATATCAAAAATAATTTTTTAAAAATAAAAAAATATTTTACAGCACAATAGTGGAAGCTGTTGACCTTTTGATGGAGGTAAAACAAATCCAATCTTTTTATGGGATCCACCCTTTGCTGCCCCTTTAATTTTCCCTTCATGCTGAGCTTGTAATGTCGTGGTTTTTCTAAATCCCAGGTTGAAGATCTTGATCTTTTAATTTAATTCAGTATTTGGGCAGCAATAATTTCAAGAGAACCTGTCTTTATCTCTTGAGCGCAGCACAGTGGACTTACACCACCTGTATTTCATTGGATTGTGCACTACACTCCGGATCATAGTTACAAGATTCGATCAGTCGACTCAATCCAAGAATCAGGTTACACGTCAAATGAGTTAATTTACAAGTAAAAGTCAACCCAATATTTTATTTTATTTTATTAAAAAAGTATTAAACCAGCCTTGTTTTGGTTAAAAAAACCGAGTTCATATAAAATCTACCTTTCTAAGAAGGAAACTCTAAAATATCTATCAACAATTAGAGCCTTCAAAATTTATACAGGAAATCAACTAAATAAGAACTGGATTTATATAAAAGCAATTTCACTGCTGTATATGATCAAGGAACTTCCTAAAAACTACTATAATGTTCTTCAATGCTCGAATAAAATTAATGATGAAATGTTAGATGTAATAATCTTGCAATTGCTTTTGATTTGCAATATCTCGTGTTGCAAAGAAAAACTTGTTGTCGAAGCTCCTTCGTGCAATTGATACTGATATATACCGTCCATCATATTAAGGATAGCGTGCTATTAACCATTTAGGTGGTGACCAAATGGTAAGGACTTGGAATCAAGGGGTTTGCACAGCACAATAGTGGAAGCTGTTGACCTTTTGATGGAGGTAAAACAAATCCAATCTTTTTATGGGATCCACCCTTTGCTGCCCCTTTAATTTTCCCTTCATGCTGAGCTTGTAATGTCGTGGTTTTTCTAAATCCCAGGTTGAAGATCTTGATCTTTTAATTTAATTCAGTATTTGGGCAGCAATAATTTCAAGAGAACCTGTCTTTATCTCTTGAGCGCAGCACAGTGGACTTACACCACCTGTATTTCATTGGATTGTGCACTACACTCCGGATCATAGTTACAAGATTCGATCAGTCGACTCAATCCAAGAATCAGGTTACACGTCAAATGAGTTAATTTACAAGTAAAAGTCAACCCAATATTTTATTTTATTTTATTTTATTAAAAAAGTATTAAACCAGCCTTGTTTTGGTTAAAAAAACCGAGTTCATATAAAATCTACCTTTCTAAGAAGGAAACTCTAAAATATCTATCAACAATTAGAGCCTTCAAAATTTATACAGGAAATCAACTAAATAAGAACTTGATTTATATAAAAGCAATTTCACTGCTGTATATGATCAAGGAACTTCCTAAAAACTACTATAATGTTCTTCAATGGTCGAATAAAATTAATGATGAAATGTTAGTTGTAATAATCTTGCAATTGCTTTTGATTTGCAATATCTCGTGTTGCAAAGAAAAACTTGTTGTCGAAGCTCCTTCGTGCAATTGATACTGATATATACCGTCCATCATATTAAGGATAGCGTGCTATTAACCATTTAGGTGGT
>NW_011499878.1:1726745-1770184 GCF_000495115.2 Populus euphratica | reverse complement strand
CAAATAAATTAAATGTTAAAAATAAAATCAAGTAAAAGAAAAAAAACCAATCTAGAAAATTTTGCAAATAAAAAAATATATTAATAAAAATAATAAGGATAAAATCTAAAAAAAAAATCATGAAAGGTGCAATTAAAAAAAAATACAATTCTAAAAATTATCTCATGTTATAAAATTAGCATTAAGAAATAAAGTCTAAATTTGATAAAATATAAAATTAAATGAATATGAAATTGAAATAAAAATATAATTTTATAAATAATTTCAAATAATTTTAAATAATAATAAAAATTAGGGATTGATTTGAAAAATCAAAAACATATGAAAAGAGAAAAAGAGGAAAGAAAGAAATGAAATTTAAATATAAGAAGCCCATGTTTAATCCATCACCTTATTAGCTTGAGCTCAGGCCCGTTAAACTTTCCGGGCCACAGCCTTTATTTTCCTCCCTCTCTCTTTGCTTCGGGGTTTTAGCTAAAACCACACGTTCTCTCTCTTTCTCTCACTAGGGTTTTTCTCTCTATAACAACCCAGCTGAACCAGACATCTCTCCATCTCTTCCAGTAATACTTGAACTGTGAAATTGAAACCCTAATTCACTATGAAAGTGAAAGTAATTTCACGTTCTACCGATGAATTCACTAGAGAACGCAGCCAAGATCTCCAAGTAAGCTCCTTTTCTCTCTCTCTCAAAATCCCCAATTTTTTGTATCAATTCATTAAATTTTTCGAAACCCAGCTTTTAAGAATTCCTTTTTTTTTTTTTGTATCAGTTGATTTAACAAAAAAACCCCAATTTTGAATCGGTTGATTGAACTCAAAGGGCATCTATAAAAATCCCTAATTTTGTATTAATTGATCTTTCGGAAAGTAACCCTTTATTTTTCTGTATGGGATTTTACTCGTTCTTCAACCTTTTTTTCTGTCTCTCTTTTAAAAATCTCATTTGTGCTTTTTTTTTCTCGCTCGGATTTGGATTAGAGAGTGTTTCACAATTTTGATCCGAATCTAAGAACACAAGAGAAGGCAGTGGAGTACCAGAGGGCACTTAATGCTGCCAAATTAGATAAGGTGATGTTGATTCGTTTATTATATCGAATAGGATTTGTTTTGTTTATCTGGTGTTTTTTATTTGTTCAAACTGGTTAATTTGGTGTTTATTTGTTCTTATAGATATTTGCAAGGCCGTTTATTGGAGCAATGGACGGCCATATTGATGCAGTTTCGTGTATGGCGAAAAATCCGAATTACTTGAAAGGGATATTTTCTGGTTCTATGGATGGAGGTATTTTGAAATATTTAGTATTTCTAAGATTATTATGTGATTTAATTTATCATTTAAATTTGACTCTTAGAATAGTTTGTTTCAAAAATTGTTTTTGCTTAAAATAAGTATGATATTTCTCATTTTTCATTTTTTTTGGGATGTTTGCAGATATTCGCCTTTGGGATATAGCTAATAGGTAACTTCCTGCTGTATTTTTCAATTTGAAGTATTTTCTTCTTAGATTAACTATAAGCCAAGCTAAGCTTCTTGCATGTTGGATTTTAACCTGAATGGAAGGGGAAAGAACTGGTGGTAGCTGTGAGGCTGTTATAGACTTTTTATTCCTTTTTGTTTCCATATGAATTGTAGGCCAATCTATGGCAAATTGGACTGTTGATTGATCTTTATTCCTTTGGGTTGAAAATAGGGAAGGAAAAAGACAACAATGTGTTATTGCTTAGCACCATTATTTGTCACAAAGTCTTGTAATATAAGTGAGCTTTGGGAGTAATAACTATGCAGGCTAGCTTTTTAAGATGAGTATAATAATACAATTTCAATGTTTAACTGCGTGTGACCTCTTTTGTGGGGTTGAAAGTGGCAGAAACTTATTATAAATGATCAGGCTTCAGAGGAACTTGTTGTGCTTATCAATTGATTGATCATTATAATAGAGTAATTTTTCTATGAATACTATGTTTAAAGATCCTCAATTTAAAAAAAAAAAAAAGAACTGAATCAGGTCCTGCTATATGTTTTGGTTATACTTTTGGTGGATTGCTTGTTGAGACATTGATGTTATGCATGTGATGATGTTTGACTTATGAGATTTGAATCAACAGGAGAACAGTTTGTCAATTTCCTGGTCACCAGGGTGCTGTAAGAGGATTGACTGCCTCTACAGATGGGAGTACTCTTGTATCTTGTGGAACTGATTGCACGTAAGATATATATATATATTTTTAAGATGAAAAATAAGTTTTTGAAGCCGAATGCTTTATGGTATCTTGATGTATCTTTCATTTCAACGTAGAATTTAACTCTCATTTTAGCGAACTTGTTGGTTCAGTGTCAGGCTCTGGAATGTTCCTGTAGCTACTATTATGGATTCAGACAACTCGTCTGACTGTTCATCTGAGGTAATGCTTTTTTGATATGGTTAATCATATATTGATCAAATTATCTCCTCTTTCTGCTTACCCTAAGAAAATTTCTACTTGTATCTACAGCCGCGGGCAGTTTATATGGGTGAAAATGCATTTTGGTATGATATAACTTCACTTCAGGGATATTTGTTCTCTTACACACACACACACACACATCAAATTTAGGTGTGTTTGTTTGAGCATCTCTCCTATTCTGAACTCTTCTTGCTATTTTCAGGGCTGTTGACCACCAATGGAATGGTGATCTCTTTGCCACTGCTGGTGCTCAAGTAGATATTTGGAATCATAATAGGTTTTGATCTCAACTGATTTCTTTATTTCTATCAAGTGCACAAGCTATCTCAATTATATTCTCTAACATACCTACCATAATTAGATCTCAACCAGTGAACAGCTTTAAGTGGGGAACAGACTCGGTTATTTCTGTCCGATTTAATCCAGGGGAACCAAATCTCTTGGTAACATCAGCAAGGTATGCACACACAGCTAACCTTTAAGGTCTGTTACTGTGAACTTGATAGTGTGGATACTTGACTCAGAGCATGTTTTCATCCTGTCTGTCTTGTTTACCTTTAATATGGAAGGTCTAAACAACTCAGCAAGCACATGAACTACTATGAGTTCAATATGCTTAACGCATGAGAGCCTACTTGGGATTTTAAGATGGAAACTAGCTAAGCAAAGTTTGATCCCAAACTTGGGCTCATCTTTCCCACTCCCAAATGTGAATAGAACCTCGACTGTCTCAAGATTTGTGACTAGCTTAGATGTTTCAGTTGTGTGAATTCAGCCACATTTAGGTTCTTAAGCACCTCATGAAGTTTGGGAAACAGAAATAATTGATTAGTTCGAGATATTTGTGCTTAAAGAAGAGTGTTTTTATCCATGTTCATCTTTGGTCATTGGACATAGCATTTATAAGTATGGACTGTTAGCTTTTTTTTAATGGTGCAAAACTAACGGACACTTGAGTCTTAAGGATTCCCAAGGATCTTGTTTCATTTCATGCTATGTCCTCAAATCAATACCAACCTGATATCTTATTGGGGCGAATGCTTTATATTCTTGTGTTTGTGCATAAGCTGCATATTCTATGGTGCTTTTGACTTTCTTCCCTTGTTAGTGACCATTTATATTTGATGACATCGAGGATGACAGATCCTTTCACCCTTAAAAGATGGACAGTGTACATTGTATGTGGATGTTAATTGGTTATTTACCTTGTATAGGTTTTTCATAGTCATGCATGTGTCACTCAAACAGCTTGCACACTCAACAACATTAAACGAAACATATGCTTATTTGAAGTGTATTTTCTTTTCGTAGTGATCGCAGCATAATGTTGTATGACTTGCGTGTGTCATCTCCAGCAAGGAAACTTATTATGAGGGTAAGTTTAACTATTTATCAGAATGAAGTTCAATGCATGGTTATGATCTTAGTTCTCCTGTTTGCAATTTTTGATGAGCTATTAACTTTTTTTCTTGTCTGAGTGAAATAAGTAAGACAAGTGATTTTTTTTATAAATAAAAACCGTCACTTTTCATAAAGATGCATTCTATCACTTCTTAATTCACCAACTCTTGACGAGGTTTGAAAAGTTATATGATAGCATAAGAATTCAGTCAAGTTTGTAATTCAGGGAGTAGTGACCTAGTTCCAGTGGCATACAATTTGTTCAAAAGCCAAAGATGTGGTATCTTTCTAGTTTCATGCAAACATGGGGGGAATTATTTAAGTTGGCAATTCGCAAATCTTTTTATTGATTTTTGTTACGAAGTGTTCCACTGTTCAGGTGGTTTCTGAGATATTATATGTCTCTTAAATACTTCTAATTTATTCAGTCCGTAGTTCAAGATTCATCATGCTGTGATTGTTCGATGCTAATGTGCTTCCTTTTTACTTCCTGCAGACAAAAACTAATTCTATTTCTTGGAACCCAATGGAACCCATGAACTTCACAGCTGTAAGCACGTGAACTGATGCATTCCTTAGAATTTAAATTTTTAATTTGAGCATTTTTTAGAATAATTGGGTGGTTTGTATGATCTTTGATATTTTGGTGCTATCTGATACTAACTTGATTTAAAATTTAAATCTTATTCATAGGGTGATCTGCTTCATAGAGTTGAATACATTGCATTCTGTTAGGATTTACTATTATATTGCATCATGCTGCAGGCAAATGAGGATTGCAACTGCTATAGCTATGATGCCAGAAAATTGGAAGAAGCCAAGTGTGTGCACAAAGATCACGTTTCTGCAGTGTAAGATGGCTGGTGTTTGAATTCTGAACTTATAATTTTTCTGTCAATTTTAGCGGTGACCAAAGAGATTATGTTTGTTAACACCAATTATTCACTTCCAGGATGGATATTGATTTCTCGCCAACAGGTCGGGAATTCGTAACTGGATCCTATGATAGAACAGTGAGTTGCATTTGAGCAAATGCTACTGCATTTAGTTAGCTTAGTTAATGAGGTTGGATTTTATGTTTAATCAAGCTTCTTCTTTTTGCAGGTTAGAATCTTCCAGTATAATGGAGGTCACAGTCGGGAAATATATCACACAAAGAGAATGCAAAGGTTTGATTGAATTTGTAGTCCTTGTTAATGCTTTTGGTCTTGTATCTTGTTGATTGATCATAGGATTCTTTTTGACTTTTTTGAGGTGTCCAAAGAAGATTCAATTTTCATAGTGCTCATTTTCTGTCTGAAATATGTAGGGTATTCTGTGTCAAGTTCAGCTGCGACGCAAGCTATGTTATTTCAGGAAGCGATGACACAAATCTGAGGTTATGGAAAGCTAAAGCATCAGAACAATTGGGAGTTGTAAGCTTCTTATTTGTTAATTCTTGCATATTTTCCTCAGTGCTGCTGAGTTTTCAGCATTGCCACCACAATGTCTATATTGCACTATGTGTGTGGTGATGCTAACTGAGCTCCTGAAGCAACGCAAGATATGATGGTGCACTGAACCTTTAAAAAAGTGATGATTTTATTATTGAAGCACAGATGAATATTTAGTTGTATAGTTTAATTTCCTCATTAGCTATATTTTTCAATAAAAAATTGTGCAATAATGTCCCATATCTCAATCACAACCCTTCCATTTTCTATTCTGCAGCTACTACCAAGGGAACAGAAAAGGCATGAATACAATGAAGCGCTAAAGAATCGCTACAAGCACCTTCCTGAGGTCAAGCGGATTGTGAGGTAAGGGGATTTTAGCTTCTAAAAATACTTGTATTTGGCTGGAAAACTATTCACAAGAATGATACTAGTCAGTATTAGACTTGGAAAACTTTGCTGCCCATCCATGTTGGATATTTTTTATAACATTAACTTGTGTTGGTTGCTGATTTTTCTGTGTTTTGATGGCAGGCATAGGCATTTGCCCAAACCTATATACAAGGCTGGTGTCCTTCGCCGTGTAATGATTGAAGCTGAAAGGAGGAAAGATCAAAGGAGGAAAGCTCACAGTGCCCCAGGAAGCATTGTAACCGAACCAATGCGAAAAAGAAGAATTATTAAAGAAGTTGATTGAGTCATGTATGTTGGCTAGAGTATCTCCAGTTGGATCTTACACAGTCAAGTTTGCTCCTCGGCTTAATGCTAGCACCTTAACGTTTGTTTTATGTGATCCCAAATTTTGCCGATTCTTTCATTGTAATTCGAAGCGAGAAGAAACCATGTCAGGTTGAGGATCAAGAGACCCAGCTCCATCGATGCACCGCGATGTTAATTGTCATATGATAATCAAATTTTTGTTTCCTCTTCGACAGTTGAATGTAAGCATGATTGTGGCTAATTTTTCTTCAGTATATTAGCTTTCTCTAGTTACTGTTATGGGTTTTTACATCCCCTTCTCACCCTCCCAAAGTAAATGGAATAAAGAGATTCACCCAGAGAGACGGATAGAATGATTCGTTTCTATCAAAATACCAACCTCGACAAAAGCAGGTACCTAAGCCAGGTCATTTGCGATTAAAAGCTTTGTTTGAGTTTAGGGAAGTCCTCTTTATTAACAAAGAGGGAATCGAAAAGAAAACAGGATGAAGCATGCACCAGATAAAAAGAATGGTAATTCAAAGATCAACGGTGTCTATAACTATGAAGTTATGACTCAGAAACCAAGGACAAGACAGTTAGCTGCGACACGAACAATTTGGTCCTTGAAAACATGGTCACTAGTGCAAAATGCTACTATTCCCTAAACTTCATAGTACAAAACACATCAATATGCGCTGATTAAGGTCGTTGCTGCCTATCATCTTCCTCTTCATCATCAGAGTTGGCACTTTCACGGAATCGTGGATTCTTCTCCTGTCACATCAAAGCAACAACGGATTATACAACAGAAAAGAGATAATTCAAAAACATAGGAAATCAGAGAGCATGTGAGAATTTTGGGTTCTCTATAGTCTATAATGATCAATGCCATTGCAGAGTCAAAATCAGCTAAAAGCAAGCTGGAAATCAGACCTCCCTCGTTACAGTAAAAAACATAAACCCGTAATGGCATGGAAGACTGGCACCCTGTTGGCAACATGTTGACAATTGCAAAGAATGCCCTCAGGCATATAAGACTGTTATGCAGTCAAAGATTACCGGTCGTGTGTCAGGATCAAAGTTCCTCCTGGACTCATGATCTGAGGTTCTCTTTGAAGAGTCGCGTGGAGGTCGGTCATCCTCTCTGTGCCGCTTCCGGTGATGATAATCTGCTTCTCCAGAAAGACAATCAGGCAAAGATTATTATGAAAACATCAAGAAGGATCAAACACAGGCCAGGCCCAAACTCTTGAATAAAATAAAACGCCATACTGAATAAGAGGAATGTAAGAAGAAAAATACACTCCAAGCCATCAACGTGTGCATAAAGAGGAAAAAAATACCTCCACTCTGGCGATGAGAACCACTGTGATTGTGGCCTCCACCACGTCTGCCATCTGCAGGGATAAAATGTGGATGTTGAAACATAAATTTAATTGCATAGTGAGGGAAGTCAGAGAAAACTTTTGTGGTGTAATTCCAATGGTATAGACATGACAACCTCATGTTAACAAATTGAGTGAACCATTCAATAAAAATTAAAAGAAAAGCAGCAACAGAATCAATCAACGAGCAACAATATGAAAAAAAGGTGGGTGGATCATGATGGATATTCTAGCCAAGAATTATTCACGTTTTAAGAGGCAACAAAAGGTTTTTACCTTAGATGTGCGCTGCAAACTCTAAACTATGGGACACATGCAGTTATTACCAAGAAGATCATGCATCATCCAAGATGATAAATAGAATTGGATATTAAGTTGTAAATAAGGAAACAATTGTCATCCTTTATTTCATTTTCCATTTATATTGTGCAGGTAGTACATATTCAACTACAACTTTCAAAAAAAGACAATAAAAAAAATAGAAGAAGAAAATGACAAGGAATACACATAACAAAACAAAAGAAAACCGTAAATTAGCAAGGCTTGCTTACAAAACAACATTTTCTCTCCATACTCAAGCAATTGGTCGCAATCATGTTGCAATTTACATGAATGGCAATTCATGCACAATCTCAGTAAAAGATTACTAGATTCTAAACTCATAGCTCAAGGTTGCACCATTGCTACTAAAAACAGGTTGTACAGCATTTTTCGAAGACTGATTATTTAATCGTTCATAATAGATCATGACATCTGTATACAAGGTTGGAATTAAACTGTGCTTATAGTTCTTGCTTCAGCAGGACTGCCCTGTTCCATACCGAGCTTGTTGCAATGCATTGCTAATAAATTTCAAACTCCATCTTTCCACTTCAATAGACAACTCAAAGAATATAAACAAACACTGGAATCATTCTAGAAAACAAATGGAAATTTTTGGACTTAACAGATCTAGTTTAAGAAAATGATTTTTAAATAAAATAACCCTCAGCAACTCACAATGAGGTGGTGGCATAACTGGAGGGAAAGAACCCAAGGACCCAGTACCATAATCTACAAGCTGTCTTTGTGCTTCCAACTCTTGCTGAACTAATTTTCCATAACCACCTCTGCGTATCTCAAGTTAAGGAAAGTGAAGGTGCCTTATTGTTTCACTAATGATAAATCAGGAGAGGAAAAAAATCAATTGATTAGCATGTTGGCAGTACTTGTCCTTTTCTAGAGGACAAAGCCTTTAAATATGCAACCATTTGATCCATGATCGAACACACACAGACAACGCTAAAAGGATATCAGGATCGTAGTCTGTCCGATATTCATCTCGAACCTGTAAAAATAAATTTAAACCAAAAAACAATTAATGCCAAAAGAAGGATAAGCTTTTAGCAAATTGATGGCCAATGCAGCAAGCTCACCTGTCCACCACTTCGACCACGACCCCATTGCCTTCCTTCCTGAAAACCCCAATCAAAATCCACACGAATTGGACGATCGTCAAGAATGGTTCCACTCATAAACTTCACCGCATCCTCTGTGTCTTCTCTAGAGTAATATCTAATCAATATGCATAAAAATGAGTTAAAAATGATAATCGTGAAATAAATCAAAAGGAACAAGGAGACAGGTTTCCTTAGCAAAAACAATTCCTCAAGACTTCCTCATAAAGAAATCCAGAGCCTTGCAAAAGAAAAGCCACATGGGGGCATTCTTATCTTTCTAATTTTGTCAACAAACAAAATACTTCAGAATTCAGATTTCCTTGTGAATAATACAGGAGATACCCACAAAACAAAACAAAACCAGCATAGGGTTTTGTGTTCTTGTCTAAAAACACAATTATCTTCCAAGTTTCTTCCACAAACCAAGTCCTTAAAAATTCATACCTTTTAACGAACTAGACCAAAGGCGAACTAGACAAAGTAAAACCGACATGAGGTTTTAGTCTTCCAGTCTAAACCTACAACTATCTTCTCAGTTTTATAAACATAAAACTTAAAGATTGAAACTTCGTATAAGAAACAAACCAAACATTTAAAGGACAAAACAAAACCCACACGGGGTTTCAGCCTTCCAGTCTAAACCCATGATTATCTTTTCATCTCCATAAACATAGCACCAAAACTATTGAAACTCTTTACAAGAAACAAACAAGAGACTTACAAGACAAAACAAAACCCACATGGGGTTTTACTGTTCTTATCCAAACCCATTATTATCTTCTTAATCTCTCCAGCTCGAGAGAAAAGCTCATAAACTTGCTCTTCAGTAGAATAAAAAGACATGTTACCAATGTAGACAGTTGTTGAGGTTTGAAGTGCCTGTTCAAACTCTTCTTGATTACCAGGAAACCTCCTGTCTCTATAAGCTGATAGCTTTGTTAGATCCTGAAATTGAAAAAAGAAAAAGAAAAAAAAAAGAGGTGATTATTTCTAAGAAATAAAGTCTAAAGACTGAAACATTTTTGTGTTATAGTGAATTTACCTTGAAGAGAGAAGCCATTGTTTCTGAGTTGAGGAATTGAAATCTTGAAAAATGGAACCTGGGAATTTGATTTAACGGGCTTTTGTAGGGGAGGGATGTTTGTTACCTCATTGGGGGGGGGGTGTTTGGTAATTGGTGGTGTTGAATTCAGAAATGGTTTTCTTTGTGTTTGGTTACAGGGGCTTTATTCCAAAATTTCAATGTAAAATGTTATTTTTTAAAGTATTTTTTATTTAATTTTTAATATTAACAAATGAAAAAATTAACAATTTTCAAAAATATTTTTTAACAGAAAAACAAAAACAACAACACATTCCGAAATTACCATAGGGTTTAAGCTTTCCCGTTAACATACCCCTACCAAAAGCAAAAACAACAACCTTCTTTCATCTGGAAAACAAAATCACAAAAATGGCCTCATTTGCAGCCGCCAGATCCGTTATCCGGTCATCCGCCGCCCGTAACGCGGCGGCCCGCTTTGCTTCCCAGTCCAAATCCAAGCCTAAAGCCTCCCCCTTTGGCCTCAACTCCACCACGAGCAAACCCATTCTCAGGTCACCATTACCTCTCCTTTTGTGTGCGTGTCTATTGATTTATTTTGATTTAGAAAGATTAAAACTTTAATGAGCTGTTTTGCTTTGAATGACTGAAAGTGTTAATGGGATGTTTTCTTTTGTTTATTGTTTTGGTTAATGAAGGAGGAGTCCAGTGGAAATGAGCTTTGCTGTAGCATCAATGATGCCTTACCATACAGTGACTGCCTCGGCTTTGATGACTTCGATGCTCTCCATTTCTCGCTGCAGTTGTGGCTGGCTTCTTGAAGGTATAGAAAAGATTTGATCTTTTTGGTTTATATGTTTCTGTTTTATGATTGATTGTTTCTTGATTGCGTTTATGTTGGTGATGTTGCATAAGTTTGAATTGTTTTACTTGATGATTATGCTACACTTTTTTGGTAGTTTTGTGTTAATCTTTTGAGAAACTGTTGTGGAAATTGGAATTGTGGTATGAAGGGATGGAGTGGTAAAGGTAACTAAGAAATGGGGTAATGGTAAATTTTATGTGTCTGACATGTGTGGTCATTCCTTTTTCTTGTGTTCTAGGTTAGTTTTGGTATACGTTGTCTAACCAGTGGGTTTTATTCTTGAATTAGGTATCTAACAACGTTTGTAATCCCCCTTGATGTTCTTTTCTTCCTTTTAATTTTCTGGTAAGTTAGTGTTTGCTGGATTAGGCTAGTAGTGAATGCTAGGCCATGTGGTTAAGATAAATCGCTTAAGTTTATTTGCCAAGCCCTCTCAATCTTGCATAACCACATCAAAAAAAAAAATAAATAAGAAGAAGAAAATACTCTCGTTTTAGTGCTTTGTTTTGATAAAGAGGTGCAAACTCCTCTCTTTTCATGTTGTAGGACAAGTCAAGACTAGATGAAGATCGAGAAGCAAAGATGGAATGGCTTGGATTTGTTTTTATTTTGAAGCTGTTAAACTAGGAGGGTTGGCATCATGTTTAGATTAGACAAAACAGTTTATTCGAACTAATGATGAAACATGATATAAAACACAGCCGTTTTAGATAAGGATTATGTTGTATGGATTAGTATTTATTAAATGATCTCTGTGTTTGACATTATTCTGAAAAGAGTTTTCTGTTGCCTCAGTGCCATCTAACCTATTATTAAGAGTCTTTCATTTTTTTGTGTGTTTGAATTGTAGTTTTTCTTGTGGAATAATCCAGTGTCTTCCTAAGATATTGAATGAGCTTCAGAACTTAAACACAGATCATTTGTGCTAATTAAGAATTTCTATGAATCTATGAATAATGTAACAACAACATGGTGCAGGAGCGTAATGGTAGCTTGACATAGATTCAGCCAATAGGGGCAAACATGGAGGATGTATTATATGGATGTCTTGTCAACCTTGAATTGGTTTTGCTGGACAAATAAACAAATGGAGGGCTTGGCAGCTACTGTGGTGGCCTGGCTGTTTCCTGTAGTTGTATGTTAGATGGAAGAGTAATTGTATTTTAAAAAATAAAATAAAAGTCCCTCCATATTGAGAATTATTTAGAAAGGAAATTAACTCTTTAAATTGTAGTATCAGTATCAGATGGAATGGGTGAATTAGGATTGGTGGTCATTAGCAAGATGATGGATGTAAATATTTGTTGTTTCAAGAACTCATATTGTTCATTTTTCTTTGAACTATCGCCTACAATATTTTTAAAGTACATGCTCAAGAATCCTTTTGATAATTTATTGTGATGACATGTAGTTGTAAATGTTCAACTTCTTACTTGGAGTTTAAATGGTTCGCTTAAGCATTTCTTTGATTAATTTCTCCAAAAAAGAATTAACCTGACCATTAAGGGAGCATACTGATTATTGTTATTCAATCAGCTTGCAATGATGATGTGTGATGAATTCTCAGAAGATTCAATCAAGTTTTAGTACAAAATTCTGCCTTTAGAAGTTTTGAATGAGCTGCTGAAGAGACCGGTTGGATTTCTGAGCTTCTAAAACCTAGATGAATTAGTACTCTTATCCTTCTATAGCTCTAATAAAATACTTGTATGTCTGATATTTTTATGCATAAGATTTAGTTCTCAGTACGGTAATTTGAAAGATGTATTGCAGATTCATTCAGTTGTAGTTTTCACTTTTTTCCCTTTCTGAAGCTTGTGTGATGTTGGTGTTGGAAAGGTGATTTTATGCTCCCTGCTAATTTCTTTTATTTAATCAGCTTGCAATGATGATGTATGATGAATGTGCAATCGGTTCGGTGAAGTTTTGTTCAAAAGTTCTTGCATCTAAGAGAATGATGCCAGCTAGATTAGAAGTGTTGAATGAGCTGCCTATTGGAAAGTTGACCCTGAAATTGTTTTTTCCCTTTCCTTTCATGTTTTATGTAAGGACAAGACTAAGTATTTGTACGTAAGAAACTCTGGGACTGCACTCTTTCCATTAGTGTCATGTAGCCTATAATAGCTGCTTTATTCACTTTGATGGACATGAACCAAAGTGAAGGTGTTTCAAATATTTGCATTTCTGTGTATATTGATGTTTATCTGTTTCCATTTGTTGTTTTAAGTTTTTTATTACATGTGTGACAATTATGAACCGTAACTTGATATCTATCACGAATCAATGCAAATCCTTACCCTTTCAGGCTACTTTGGATAAAGTGTTGCTTGAGATACTTTTAGCTCATATCAAACCCTCCTTAGGCATGCTTCATCTTAAGCTCATAAAAACCATGCATGTTAAATTGGGGAGGCATTCGCTCTTAGTGAATGCTAAATGTGCTTTGCATTGCTTTCTGCTGGTAGTAGCCCTTTTGTCCACTGCAAGTCAATGGCATCAAATCATTTCTTGTCAGCTAGATTATGCATTGTGCTCCAGAATTGGTTTATTTAGTAGTAGAATTGAGGAATTGCGCATCTCAACCATGAGGGTTTTTGGCTTTTCTATTCTGACTTGATCTTTTGTGTGTTTAGGGTTGTAATCTGTTGTTGCTTGATCTGGCCTGGAAGACTCAGTAGATCTCACCTTGTTTTTCCTTCCATTGCTTATGTAGCACCATTTTTTTCCCCTTTAATTCCAGCCTGCACTCATATTTTTCAGGGCTGTAATTCTCTCTTGGCACATTACATCCCCGATGTTGCGTGTGCATAATGACACGCCAGTTGCAATTATTACCTGGAAAATGACAGTGGCTTCGCCCGCTTGAGTTTGTTTTTTGTTACATAGCCCTAACTAAATGAAAATTCAGAGATGAACTACTTAGCATTTTGGGAGTCTTTGTTTTCTTGACACTTTCAAGTGTTTTTTTCCTATTCTCAAATAGATTGCTTTGAATTATTTATTGATGAATAAATTTGAATATTTCTTAAGATGTTTGATTTTTAAACATATAAAATAAATTTGATATATCTATCCAAATGAACGATTCCAACCTTGCTAATTTTTTTGTTTTTGAATAAGCACCCATTCTGTAAATCATTGCAAATCAGGTATTCAAGTCAGCAAATCCAGAGAACTGGATACGCTAATGATAGATCCTTCCTATCAATTTATTGATCGAAATCACAGAAAATCAACTATATTAAAAGAAATCCGTATTTGCCAAAGCCCTACCCCTTCTCGTTTAGATTCATATACATTTTGGCTGCTGTTCTCTTGGAGATTCATGTTTTATATTTTAGGGCACCAGGAAACTGAACCCTGACGAACATGATACCAAGCGTTTTACACAGGACAATTGCCTCCAGCATTACTCTGCATGCAAACGCAACCCATGCGAAATCCATGCACCTTGTTGCCAGAAGTAAACCGGAAATAAAGAGACTGGATTTGGCTAATCACATTTAACTAGTATTTCATTCTCAATCTGATAATTGTGGCATTAACAACGCAATATTGCTAAAACTTACAACTTCTGAGCATATCTTAGGCTTCATATATAAGTTATAGTTCACAACCAGGGAACAATAATCAAGTCTTTACTAAATTTGAAATATTCACTCCCATAAGAAACGCTAATCATGCTTGAACAGTAACCAATTCATACTCCACCAGAGAAAGATTGTTATTCTCTCTAACTGCAAAGTTAGCAGGTTCTGCAACTTCAACACGTCCCCACTTGTCTACGGCAAGCCTCATAGACCCCTTGAACATGTCAATCTTGGCATTGCGCAGGATGACAGTGGCACCAGGCTCCATAATGTCAACTGCATAAGATTAAAATGACTGTTAAGCATGATATCAAAATGCATTAACCAAAACCTTTACAATCACTAAAAAAAAAGAAACCTAAATGTGTTTATTTCTACCCAAGATCAAGGAGAGCATGATCAATGTATTATAGATAGCAAGACGGCCTCCGTGCCTCCCCAGCATGCAGTTTCTTTTTCTTTTTTTTTTCTATCTTTTTTTTTGTGTGGGGGGGTTCAGGAAATGTTTTCCCCATTGTTACTAACTACAATGTGGGGGGGTTCAGGGAATGTTTTCCCCATTGTTACTAACTACAAGCACAGATGAAGCTACACTCTAGGAAATGAACGAACATCAAAAAGAAACGAGGACAATCCTCAACCTATATTGATATGCAAGCAAGACCAAGGTGGTCTTGACCCATACTTGGCACATATTAGTTACCAACAGTGGGCTCGCTGACCACAGCATCCAAATTTTATTTCAAGCAAGTTACAAAAGTAACACCAAGCTAATTTCCTAGGCACCTGAACTCAGCATTCTGGTTTAAAATCAATAAATGACATTCAGAGTCCACTGGCTCAAAGTATTAGTTTTGCACATCAAATAAATATCTACGAATCAAGAATGAATAATTAAGAGTGAATTGTGAATTCTAAAATTCAAGCAATTGTTTAATTCATAACTATCTAATGCAATGCCTTCTGGAAATCAATAGTGCATTTTCAAAGAAACCACAATTGCGAGAACTATTTAATACATCCAAAAATCGCTACCATAAACATAGTATTCATTGAGAGAAACTAAAGGAAAATGTAAAGTCGGTGCCTCTATAATATCCTAGTTCAACATGTGTTGTCTTGAAACATACAACACTACTACTTATAGCACAATATGTTAACCTTATTAGAACTAAGCAGAACAATGAAACTTTCACACGATACATCAGCAAAATGAATACATAAAAGTGGACCAAAAAAGCATTAACTTTCAAAATGGCCATTCTACGATCTAGATACTCTTAGGAACCAAGTGTCAATACAACCCAAAACCCATTCTCACCCTTAAAAGGCTTCGCTTCCCAAAAACTCCTTAAAACTCAAACCTCTATTTTGGATTCTAAAAAATACAAACAGACAGACTTCACAAGCTAGCTTGAACTACAAGCTCAAAGGCCCAACAATGCCAAAACTTTACTTTCCTTCCACCCCATTAAAACAGTGACCCAGACACTGTTCTCTCAAGTCAACAAACCATAACAAAGTAACAAGAACCAGCAATCAATCACCTTAACAACACACCATCATATCAGCCAGACCTCATAAACAAAAAAGATCCAAATAACAAATTCATACAAATCAAGTCTCAAAACCCTGAACCCAGAAACCATCAAAGCAAAAAAATCAAAACCCCAACAAAAAAACCAACAAAGTAGCCACCTTTATTGGGTCTCCATAATCAAAACCCAAAACCCAGAAACAATATCAATAAAGAATCCTAGATAGCACAAAAAAGCATAGTCTTTATCAATAAAGGAGGAAAAATCTTTCACCTTGTTCATTTCTTGCAGTGAAAACAATACAACCAGTTTCATCACCAACAAGACATTCATTGATTCGAGAAGGGCGTTGAGGGCGTTGAGAGAGAGACATAGGAGCACGACGTGGCTTAGGGACAGGGACTGGTTTAGATTCAAGAATTTTGACAGTGAGATTGTGACCATTGGTGCCAGGCTTGAGTTCTTCTACTTTGATGAACACCGGCTTTCTTTTCTCAGCTGTCGTTGCCATTTTTGATTGATTGATCGATCGAAGATCAGTTGATTTCACAGAGAGGGAGAAAGGCTGTTTCTTTTTCGTATGCATAAGCCTCAGCAGCTGTGGTTATTTATAAATTGAAGGGAGAAAGGAAAAGAAAGGGCAATTAGGGTTTTTAATTGGGTTTTAACTTCTAGGAGAAGTTTTGTGGGGTTTATGGCTTTATGCACGTGTGGTGTTTTTATTGCTTTGTGTTGACTTGAAGTCAAAAGGTTTGCTTTTGCCTTATGCTCGTTGTGAGCTTCCAATCTATTCTGCTTTCGAGAATAATAGAGCTACAAATATTTTTGCATTTGAGAGTGATACTTTCTGTTCGGATAGTAATGGATAATGACCCGAATCTATCTGGATGGATGGAGTTATTGATGGGAGAAGGTGACCCGAATCTATCTGGATGGATGGATGGATGGAGTTATTGATGGGAGAAGATCTTAATCTTAGTATGTGTTTTATATTATGGTATAAGATTTTTTTTAATAATATTTTTTATTTAAAAATATATTAAAATTATTTTTTATATCATCAAATTCAAAATAGATAGAGAACAAGAAGGGGGAGTTGTTGGTAGGAGCTTTTGGCCTTGACCTAAACCAAAATCAAGTGTGCTCGATTAGCCAATAATTGTATATAAATTGATTATTCCTATGGTTGTGAGGAAATGGGCAAGTGTAAGTGTAGTTCCAACATAAACTCTTATGATTATCTCTTATACGATCAACTTCTTTCATATACTCTATTTCCATTTACTCAGACCAGAAGATTGAAATACGATATCTTATTACGTACATAATAAAATGGAGGGATCGTTCTTTGTCCATAGTAAGTGTTAGTTTTATAGAGTACAACGCAATGCCTCTCATATTGTTGTTAGTGCAAGTTATTGTTGTTAGAAATGGCAAAGATGCCTACTGATTTAGGGAGGCCACTGCCACTCCTGCCTGTTGTGGCTCTTGTTCTCCTTCTGCCACCCCTTCTACTTGTGTTGGCGGTAGCCCCCCTTCTTCCTGGCTTGGCATTTGTTGTTGCCGGCAGCATCGTAGTATTACCAAAGATATAAATGCTGCAAATAAAACCAAATCTAAGTTAAGAATCATCAGCTAGAATTGAAGTGCTATGTAGCTTTTAACAGCTTAAAAATACTGCAAATCCATCACAATTACCAGTAAATATACGGGTTTTGAGACTTGACAGATTCCAGAAAGCTGTGACTGCTGATGCTGCCACCATCTTTTTGTGAGAACAAGCTCTCCATGCTTCCATCATCCGGCATTTCAAGTGCTCAGCTGCAGTATCACCACAAAAAATTCACTTCCACGGAACCATAAATGGCCAGACAAGCTAACAGCATTTCATTTACATGTAGAGGCTTTGTATACCTTTCTGGTTAATCTGACTAGAATAGCAAGCAAATAGTTTTGGTATGGTGAAGCTAATGAAAAACCCTGCTCAAATTCACAAAGACAAGACCAAGATAATAAGGAGTAAATTATCATCAAAACATTGATCTCAAGCAGATTTCGTAAACAATTTATTATTATAGTTGACATACCAATTCCACAAAGCCTCCTCAAAGTTACAAGATGACCATACTCCGCACCAAGAAGCAAGAAAGGAATCACCTGTGATCAGGAAATAGAAGACTCTTTAAATGCCTGTTTGATCAAATTGGAAAGGTTCTTAAGAGTATTATGCAAAAAAAATTGGGTAATTACTTTGAGGGTCATGGATGGCTCTCCTGAGAATAACTCTCTTGTCTTTGAAATTGCAAGATTTGCAGCTGGAAGTATCAATCTACCGACTCTCAAAATGTCCTCTTCTGTCAGCTTAAATTTTCTCAGCTTCTCAACACTGTTTCTGTGATTACATTATCAGAATCTCAATGCTCAGAACCCAAATTAGATGAACTTGAACACAACCATAATCTATTGGCTATTGTAATAACATTGGAGACTTGTACCTTTGACATATCGAATTCGAGAGGAATGATACACCCAGAAACAGAAGCCCGAGTTGTGAAATGGCAGAGAGAATGCTTAAAAACGTAAAATTGAAGAGATTTAGCTACCTTAATAGCACCTCAAACTGAAAATTCAAAGCAGAAAGAGTAGATTAAGAGATATCCACCTAAAGCTAATCCCTTTAGCAAAGCAGGAAGACAAGAAACATAGGCATCCAAGACCAAACCAAAGACTTGATTTTGCCACATCTTTCCACGTTATCAGATCATAAACAACCATCCCAATCCTCTCCAAATTGCCTCCATCACCTTCATCAACTTCTAAAATCCAAAAATCACCATCAAAATAGCACAAATCAATTCAACAAAATCCAGATTTAAAGGACTTGGCAACAAAAAAATGAAAAAGAGAACACATTTCTACGTACTTGGAGTAGTGCTAGAAGAAGGCAATGAAGGGACTAAAGAGAGCTTCTCCTTCTCCTTCTTAGACCGGCCGCTATGTCTTCTCTTCCTCAATTTTCCAACCTCATCCACAAAACCAATCAAGTCCCTTTCTTCCCTACTCTCCACCTCCAATCTTCTCCTTAACCTTCTATCACTCCTTGGTGAAGCACAACCTAAAGAACCCATCTGAGATCCTCTACCTTTGCATCTCCTTCTATACCCATTTCGCTCTAAAACACCCTCCTCCGGAATCTCATACCGGTCGACAAGACGGTTTCTTGATTTTCTCAAAGGAGAAGGTGAGAGGAGGAGTTGTTCTTGAAGAGGGAGAGAGTTGGTTGAGGATTTGAGTGAAAGACTTGATGGGGTTTTCTTTTCCGAAGAAGGGATAAGGTCTAGAGACAGCTGTGGAGGCTTTGCTTCTGGTTCGATAGAGTATATGATTCTTGACAAACGAGAGGCTGATTTTGCTTGAGAGTTGGGGTTTGATCTACGAGAAGGTGGTGTTGTATCCATTTCTTGAATGCTTTAATAGCAGATTTTTGGAGAGATTCGAGATAGAAGAAGAAGCAAAGCTTGGTAAATGTGAAGATTTGGAGACGGTTCTTGAGGTTTTTGATTGAGAAAGGAAAGGGTTTTTGATGTTGGGTTTTGTTGGAATGAAAGGAGCCGTTGGAGAGACAGGGTTTTTGTTGCCTTTCGATTAGGGTGGGAATTGTGGGGGTCACTAGGGCCAGGTGAAGTGCAACGGTAAGAAAGTGATGGGCCTCTCTGTCTATCTACTCTTTGTTTCGTGGCTTTGTCATGGTGGGATTGCATTTGTTGAAAGCATGGAAATTAAACCCCATTTAGTTATTCAGATTTTAATATCTCATTAAAAAAAAAATGAATCCAAGTTTTAGACAAAGAAATTTAAAAAAACCAAAATATTATCTTTTTAAAAATCCTTGAAATTAACTATGAGGGTCTCATCAAGTTTGATTAAATCAACTAAGTTTATAAAGTTTAAATAAATTAACCCGATTTTTACAGGATAAATATCCAAACTAGTTTGAGATAAAGCTTGACCTTGGTTACTGAGATTAACCATTAAGTCAGGTCAGGTTTAGTAATGGTGTGAAACTATTGTTTCTTGGCATGTCTCTGGCAGAAGGACCTTAACCTTCCAAGGCCATCTTCAGGAGATGATCGTTCAACTCTAATAAAAGTTATTCGGATCTAATTCTTAAACTCCCCAGTAATCCCTGCAAGAGTTGTTGCTTATTAGTGTCTCCATGGGATATCTTTCAAGCAACCATTGGTGTATCAGTTAGGTTCCTTACCAGGCACAAGGATGAGGGGTTCTTCTTTAGCTACCCTTCTTGGGTACTAGATTTGCTTGGTCACATTTCATGTTCAGATGGAGACAATTATAGCTCCGTTAATATTTTGGCCTCGAGTTCTTCTTATCTTAACTTCCTCTGGCCCTAGTTTTGCCAGAAATTCTTGGTGAAAGAGGAAAGGGGTAAGTGCAACAATTGGCCTAGATGTTGCCAGGTGTCTTGGTTGCAGACTGATGTATAAAATCCAAGAATTTATAACATCAGGAAAAATCAAGGAAAGTTGCAAATTTGTAATTCTATGACTGAAGAAGGACAGCTCCTTGCCCTTACACGGTATTCAAGACTCTGATGGACAGGTTTTTTACAAGCACAAATATCTAATAACACTTTGATTTTTGATACTTGAAGGAACTCCAGTGACACCATGAGAAGTTGTTGATCTCTTCCAGCACCCCCTCTTCTGATTTGCTTACAGGCAGATGGGTTTTTATTTCTTGACTAGATGGGACAACTTTTGCTGTCCTCCAAGACACTTTCCATAGTAGATAAGGTAGAGTAGAATTTAAGAAACTTGATGGCACCTTGAATCTTGAGAGATTGTCGGCACCATCACTTGATCTTAGACATGGTATATCTTATCACTTCCTGCTGTGCCTTTGACAGAATGCTTTCATCCTGTCGAGACCTTGTTCAAGGGACTCTGGTTCAATGGAAAATGTTATCCGGAGCCAATTCTTCAGTCCCACAGCCACTCCTGCACCAAATTCGTCAGTGATCAAAACATTATTGCTGCCAACTTGACAGGAAGCTTGCATCAATCTTCCAAAGTCGTGCAACATATTAGACATTAGAGAAACAACCATCAAAGCACACGATGATTCTAAACACGGCCAGCTGTATTAACATCTACCAGATGATTCTACATTGTTTATGCTTTACCTGGCAGAATAATCACAGATTCTTCTCTGGCCAGCTTGAGACAGAAGTCCATATCATCACTAATGTCTTCCAGCAAGGAAAGATTTAGTTTTACCTGTAACATACGGAAGTCATCAGGAATCTCACTTCCATGCTAAATTTTCTTTCAGGCCAGAATTGAGTTCAGGATTGCTTTGTTTTTACCATAGCAAACATGGATCCATCAGGTTTGTGTGGGCAAGTAACACAAGGGATCTCCTTGGTTTTTTCATAACATATATCGGCGGCTTCTCGCATTGTGTTAATAGTTTTTGAAAAGAAATCTTCTTTGGTTTTCTCAAAGATTTGAGGAATTGCAGCCTGATAAACAAACCACGGGATTATTGACTGAATGGTATGAGCAAGATATTAGATATCAAACCACGATAAACAAACCACGGGATTATTGACTGAATGGTATGAGCAAGATATTAGATATCAAACCACGATAAACAAACCACGGGATTATTGACTGAATGGTATGAGCAAGATATTAGATATCAATAATGCATAAGCAGGCTTAGACTAATAAAATGAACAAGAACACCTGTTCTTGTCCAACAATAGAAAATCTTGCATCTCAACCTCCAGGAGTGATAAAGAATGATATCAAGTATCAATGCTACAGGTCAGAGAAAGTTCGATCCCTAACAGAACTGAAAGAGAAAAGGCAGACAAATGGATCCAAAGGAACCTGGACAAAGGTTGCAGGGTTACTTGAGATGTTGAAATAGCTCTTAATGCTGGCCACTATCTGGTAAGAATATGAAGGTATTAATTAGACAAGTTGCTTTGCTTCAGAATGAACAAGAACAACATTCATCTGTAAGAAAAGATGAGAAACAAACCCCATATTTCTTAAGGATGCCATTAGGATCACAAGTTGCAATCCAACCAAATCGCCAACCCGGAACAATCCATCTTTTTGATATAGACCCGAGAGAAAGAACAGGAACAATGGATCCGAACTCCCCCATTGGTACATATGGATTGCTTCCAAATGCTATATGGCCATAAACTTCATCAGCAATCACAAAAATCCCAAGCTTTCTTGCAGTCTCTGCAACCTAGTAACGCGAGTGAAACATAAGAGTCCAGTGCTAGCAATTTTAGCAGCAGCCAAGATAAATTTAGGATAGACCTCTACCTTCTTCAAATGTTGGTAAGAGAAGACATTTCCACAGGGATTTCCAGGGCTTATAATAACAATGGCAGCAGTGTTCTCATCTGCAAGGGCTTCAATTGATTCAAGATCAACCTCCCAACCTTTTTCTGGTACAAGATCAAAATGGCGTACTTCAAGCTTGCTAAAACTCGCCCGTGATTCATACAGTGGATATCCTGGTCTAGGAAGCAGAATATTGGCACCGGGACGAGCAAGAGCAGATAATATGACTTCTATTGACTGTGTACAACCAACTGTGAGATAAATGTCATCTGCTGATAGATTGTATGGAAGGTCAGCAGAAAGATATTCTGCTACAGCCCTTTCATAAAATCAAAGTAGAAACATCAGTTTGGCTCAGCGATACTAATATCTAATGTATAATAAGCAGTGGAAAAGAACCCGAAGCAAATACCTCCTTGCTGGAAGGATTCCAATAGTAGGAGCATAAGAATTGAACTCAGCTGATTGAACAGCATGGACAATAGCATGTACTGCTTCCGGACTGGTCCTAAAGCATGCAAATGCTGAGGGATCACCATGGGAAAGGGGAACTACAGGCCTTTGATCATCTTTGTCAAGATGATCATACAGCATATTCAGATAACCTCTGATACTAGTAGCTGCTGTTTCATCCAACAGCTCATTCCCTCTAATTATCCATTTTGCAGAATGCTCCTCCATTGCTTTGTTGTGTGTGACACAAAGTGCAAAAGGGAAGCAAATATATAGAGAAAGCTTGTATAAAACAAAAGCTCTTCTTTTCCATGAAGATGCAGTGAAAATAACCAACCATAATCTATTGGCTATTGTAATAACATTGGAGACTTGTACCTTTGACATATCGAATTCGAGAGGAATGATACACCCAGAAACAGAAGCCCGAGTTGTGAAATGGCAGAGAGAATGCTTAAAAACGTAAAATTGAAGAGATTTAGCTACCTTAATAGCACCTCAAACTGAAAATTCAAAGCAGAAAGAGTAGATTAAGAGATATCCACCTAAAGCTAATCCCTTTAGCAAAGCAGGAAGACAAGAAACATAGGCATCCAAGACCAAACCAAAGACTTGATTTTGCCACATCTTTCCACGTTATCAGATCATAAACAACCATCCCAATCCTCTCCAAATTGCCTCCATCACCTTCATCAACTTCTAAAATCCAAAAATCACCATCAAAATAGCACAAATCAATTCAACAAAATCCAGATTTAAAGGACTTGGCAACAAAAAAATGAAAAAGAGAACACATTTCTACGTACTTGGAGTAGTGCTAGAAGAAGGCAATGAAGGGACTAAAGAGAGCTTCTCCTTCTCCTTCTTAGACCGGCCGCTATGTCTTCTCTTCCTCAATTTTCCAACCTCATCCACAAAACCAATCAAGTCCCTTTCTTCCCTACTCTCCACCTCCAATCTTCTCCTTAACCTTCTATCACTCCTTGGTGAAGCACAACCTAAAGAACCCATCTGAGATCCTCTACCTTTGCATCTCCTTCTATACCCATTTCGCTCTAAAACACCCTCCTCCGGAATCTCATACCGGTCGACAAGACGGTTTCTTGATTTTCTCAAAGGAGAAGGTGAGAGGAGGAGTTGTTCTTGAAGAGGGAGAGAGTTGGTTGAGGATTTGAGTGAAAGACTTGATGGGGTTTTCTTTTCCGAAGAAGGGATAAGGTCTAGAGACAGCTGTGGAGGCTTTGCTTCTGGTTCGATAGAGTATATGATTCTTGACAAACGAGAGGCTGATTTTGCTTGAGAGTTGGGGTTTGATCTACGAGAAGGTGGTGTTGTATCCATTTCTTGAATGCTTTAATAGCAGATTTTTGGAGAGATTCGAGATAGAAGAAGAAGCAAAGCTTGGTAAATGTGAAGATTTGGAGACGGTTCTTGAGGTTTTTGATTGAGAAAGGAAAGGGTTTTTGATGTTGGGTTTTGTTGGAATGAAAGGAGCCGTTGGAGAGACAGGGTTTTTGTTGCCTTTCGATTAGGGTGGGAATTGTGGGGGTCACTAGGGCCAGGTGAAGTGCAACGGTAAGAAAGTGATGGGCCTCTCTGTCTATCTACTCTTTGTTTCGTGGCTTTGTCATGGTGGGATTGCATTTGTTGAAAGCATGGAAATTAAACCCCATTTAGTTATTCAGATTTTAATATCTCATTAAAAAAAAAAATGAATCCAAATTTTAGACAAAGAAATTTAAAAAAACCAAAATATTATCTTTTTAAAAATCCTTGAAATTAACTATGAGGGTCTCATCAAGTTTGATTAAATCAACTAAGTTTATAAAGTTTAAATAAATTAACCCGATTTTTACAGGATAAATATCCAAACTAGTTTGAGATAAAGCTTGACCTTGGTTACTGAGATTAACCATTAAGTCAGGTCAGGTTTAGTAATGGTGTGAAACTATTGTTTCTTGGCATGTCTCTGGCAGAAGGACCTTAACCTTCCAAGGCCATCTTCAGGAGATGATCGTTCAACTCTAATAAAAGTTATTCGGATCTAATTCTTAAACTCCCCAGTAATCCCTGCAAGAGTTGTTGCTTATTAGTGTCTCCATGGGATATCTTTCAAGCAACCATTGGTGTATCAGTTAGGTTCCTTACCAGGCACAAGGATGAGGGGTTCTTCTTTAGCTACCCTTCTTGGGTACTAGATTTGCTTGGTCACATTTCATGTTCAGATGGAGACAATTATAGCTCCGTTAATATTTTGGCCTCGAGTTCTTCTTATCTTAACTTCCTCTGGCCCTAGTTTTGCCAGAAATTCTTGGTGAAAGAGGAAAGGGGTAAGTGCAACAATTGGCCTAGATGTTGCCAGGTGTCTTGGTTGCAGACTGATGTATAAAATCCAAGAATTTATAACATCAGGAAAAATCAAGGAAAGTTGCAAATTTGTAATTCTATGACTGAAGAAGGACAGCTCCTTGCCCTTACACGGTATTCAAGACTCTGATGGACAGGTTTTTTACAAGCACAAATATCTAATAACACTTTGATTTTTGATACTTGAAGGAACTCCAGTGACACCATGAGAAGTTGTTGATCTCTTCCAGCACCCCCTCTTCTGATTTGCTTACAGGCAGATGGGTTTTTATTTCTTGACTAGATGGGACAACTTTTGCTGTCCTCCAAGACACTTTCCATAGTAGATAAGGTAGAGTAGAATTTAAGAAACTTGATGGCACCTTGAATCTTGAGAGATTGTCGGCACCATCACTTGATCTTAGACATGGTATATCTTATCACTTCCTGCTGTGCCTTTGACAGAATGCTTTCATCCTGTCGAGACCTTGTTCAAGGGACTCTGGTTCAATGGAAAATGTTATCCGGAGCCAATTCTTCAGTCCCACAGCCACTCCTGCACCAAATTCGTCAGTGATCAAAACATCATTGCTGCCAACTTGACAGGAAGCTTGCATCAATCTTCCAAAGTCGTGCAACATATTAGACATTAGAGAAACAACCATCAAAGCACACGATGATTCTAAACACGGCCAGCTGTATTAACATCTACCAGATGATTCTACATTGTTTATGCTTTACCTGGCAGAATAATCACAGATTCTTCTCTGGCCAGCTTGAGACAGAAGTCCATATCATCACTAATGTCTTCCAGCAAGGAAAGATTTAGTTTTACCTGTAACATACGGAAGTCATCAGGAATCTCACTTCCATGCTAAATTTTCTTTCAGGCCAGAATTGAGTTCAGGATTGCTTTGTTTTTACCATAGCAAACATGGATCCATCAGGTTTGTGTGGGCAAGTAACACAAGGGATCTCCTTGGTTTTTTCATAACATATATCGGCGGCTTCTCGCATTGTGTTAATAGTTTTTGAAAAGAAATCTTCTTTGGTTTTCTCAAAGATTTGAGGAATTGCAGCCTGATAAACAAACCACGGGATTATTGACTGAATGGTATGAGCAAGATATTAGATATCAAACCACGATAAACAAACCACGGGATTATTGACTGAATGGTATGAGCAAGATATTAGATCACACACATAACAAAACAAACCACGGGATTATTGACTGAATGGTATGAGCAAGATATTAGATATCAATAATGCATAAGCAGGCTTAGACTAATAAAATGAACAAGAACACCTGTTCTTGTCCAACAATAGAAAATCTTGCATCTCAACCTCCAGGAGTGATAAAGAATGATATCAAGTATCAATGCTACAGGTCAGAGAAAGTTCGATCCCTAACAGAACTGAAAGAGAAAAGGCAGACAAATGGATCCAAAGGAACCTGGACAAAGGTTGCAGGGTTACTTGAGATGTTGAAATAGCTCTTAATGCTGGCCACTATCTGGTAAGAATATGAAGGTATTAATTAGACAAGTTGCTTTGCTTCAGAATGAACAAGAACAACATTCATCTGTAAGAAAAGATGAGAAACAAACCCCATATTTCTTAAGGATGCCATTAGGATCACAAGTTGCAATCCAACCAAATCGCCAACCCGGAACAATCCATCTTTTTGATATAGACCCGAGAGAAAGAACAGGAACAATGGATCCGAACTCCCCCATTGGTACATATGGATTGCTTCCAAATGCTATATGGCCATAAACTTCATCAGCAATCACAAAAATCCCAAGCTTTCTTGCAGTCTCTGCAACCTAGTAACGCGAGTGAAACATAAGAGTCCAGTGCTAGCAATTTTAGCAGCAGCCAAGATAAATTTAGGATAGACCTCTACCTTCTTCAAATGTTGGTAAGAGAAGACATTTCCACAGGGATTTCCAGGGCTTATAATAACAATGGCAGCAGTGTTCTCATCTGCAAGGGCTTCAATTGATTCAAGATCAACCTCCCAACCTTTTTCTGGTACAAGATCAAAATGGCGTACTTCAAGCTTGCTAAAACTCGCCCGTGATTCATACAGTGGATATCCTGGTCTAGGAAGCAGAATATTGGCACCGGGACGAGCAAGAGCAGATAATATGACTTCTATTGACTGTGTACAACCAACTGTGAGATAAATGTCATCTGCTGATAGATTGTATGGAAGGTCAGCAGAAAGATATTCTGCTACAGCCCTTTCATAAAATCAAAGTAGAAACATCAGTTTGGCTCAGCGATACTAATATCTAATGTATAATAAGCAGTGGAAAAGAACCCGAAGCAAATACCTCCTTGCTGGAAGGATTCCAATAGTAGGAGCATAAGAATTGAACTCAGCTGATTGAACAGCATGGACAATAGCATGTACTGCTTCCGGACTGGTCCTAAAGCATGCAAATGCTGAGGGATCACCATGGGAAAGGGGAACTACAGGCCTTTGATCATCTTTGTCAAGATGATCATACAGCATATTCAGATAACCTCTGATACTAGTAGCTGCTGTTTCATCCAACAGCTCATTCCCTCTAATTATCCATTTTGCAGAATGCTCCTCCATTGCTTTGTTGTGTGTGACACAAAGTGCAAAAGGGAAGCAAATATATAGAGAAAGCTTGTATAAAACAAAAGCTCTTCTTTTCCATGAAGATGCAGTGAAAATAGCGCCAAGGTGGAAAACTACGAAGACTTCTTGCTGTAGAGAATCTCTCAGCTAACAATTTAAGTCAGGGGACACAATCATGATTATTTAATCATTTAAATTTAATATTATGTGAATTGAATGAAACATTTCAACATAAAAATTTAAATATATAATTTATGTTATTTTCACACACTTATAATTATTATTATTCTAATATATTAAAAATGATTTTTGTTCTTGTTAATATATTAAAAAAAATGATCTTTGTTCTTGTTTTTATAACATTTTGATTCAAAATCATTCCTTGAATATCAGCATCATAGCTGTCTTATTATCCTCCAAATATAGAATGGAGAAGTTCTCTCTCTTCATGTTAATGGAGATTTCTCAGAAATCCCACATCTGACACTTCAAGAGGTGATATAAACTTGCGGACCAAGAAAACAAAATTTAAAACTCATTTGCCTTTTGACCATAAAATCCAGTCCACGTGGAGCATAACAAGTGGCCACTGCTCAACCTGCAATCAAACACATTCACCAACCATCAATTTTGTTATTATCATTTTTAAAATCAGAAATTGAATGCTATTGACCTTGGGATTTCTGCATTTGGTAATGTGCAAGGGCGACTTCTACTATCATAGTTATTAAAAAAAATAATATAAATAATATTTTAAAATTTTATCTAATAAGTTAAGTTAGAGAAAATTCTTTGATAATTAAAACTTGTAGACCAAGAAAGGGAAAGAATTGAGAATTCCTCTACCGACAGGATATTTTAACCATAAAATCGTGTCCGTGTGAATCATTCACAAACCAACCATTTTTAATCATTTTTAACTAACTGGACAGACTTTCTATAAATTATGAAATTGAATGTGATTAGCCTGGGAATTTCTGTGTTTTACTGGTGTGCTGACTGGCAGGGGGGGATTTCTACTTGGCCGTAAGCCTCTGATCATGAAGTTGCTTCCAGCTTCTTATTCCTGATTATTTTTGTGTTTTAAAAATGATTTTTAAAAAATTTTAAAATTTTTATTTTTTTTGTTTTAAATTAATATATTTTTTTAATATTATCGTACCATTTTGAAATATTGATGCCAAAAATAAAATTTAAAAAATAAAAAATATATATTATTTTAATATATTTTTAAATAAAAAATATTTTAAAAAATAACCATAATTATACACTGTACCAACCGTTGAAGGTTTGGAAAATCAATGGGGTTACTTGGTGGAAGGCTTGGATGAGCTGGGCTTTCTTCTCCTTGTTAGAACACTTGGTGGCAAAATATAAACACACTGACAAGGATTCTCAAACAAGTAGAGATGTACTCTGCAGATCATATATTTCACGGTTTTAAACATAGGAATTGAAGCCCTTTCTAATGTTTGGTAAATTTCACTAACCACAATACCTGATTGAACAACAACTATATTAGGACATTCAGAAACTAGTGACACTTCAGTTACTAGCAGGAAGCAAGCTTGCTGATCTCCAGACCCTTCTTGCTTATTGACTACAGAGACAGGGCATTTTTATGAATTTCTTGGACTGACCACTAAATCTAAGAAAGGAGCTTGAGAATCAACTTGCAACTATTAATTCTCACTGCTCGATGCTTGGATAAAATCTTATTGTATCTTGGCATGCCTTTCATAAAAGGCTTTTAGCCTCTCAAGGCCAACTTCAAGCGCCGAAGGCTCAATGGCAAAAGTAATGCGAAGGAAATTCTTCATTCCCACAGCAGTCCCTGCAAGTAAAGTTTGTCAGTACAAGTTTCAATATTGAATTCAGTAACTTTTGAACACCAACAATAAACACATTTAGAAATTATGCATATGTGATCCCACAAATATTTAATGTAATGCTATACAAACAAACAAATCATAACAAGTTTTTCATACAAACAGTTGCATTTTTCACAGGAGAGTAACACTTTACTTGACACATCGTTTGTATGAAAAATTGATGATATCAACACTTTACGCCGATATCAACAACAAATTCTAGTGTGAAAAGTCTGTTTATAGATCATTTTCCAAATTAATTAAGCTCATATTTGCCCAACAAGCCTAAGATTGTCGATACCAGCGTTCCTTTCATTCCTTGGTGTTCCCCCATTCGTTTAGCATATGAAATGAAAAACTGGTAGCAAGAGAAGTTCTAAGAATGTGATACCACTAATTTAACCCACCACGATGAGAAACTTTGTGCCATGAGATGCCTTACCTGGGAGTATCATGACTGATTCCTCTTTAGCAAGCTTAAGACAGAAGTCCATATCATCACCAATGCCTTCCAATGAAGACAGGTTTAGTTTTACCTGTAAAAGTAATTTTAATTTATAATTATCTTCTTCATTTGTAAAGGAAAAAAAAATCTATAGTATATGATACTCTCACCATTACAAACATAGAACCCTCTGGTTTATGCGACAAAGTAATGCAAGGGATGTCCTGGATTTTCTCATAGCATATGTCTGCGGCCTCTCTCAGTATGTTATTGATTTTTGTGAAGAAATCCTCTGTAGTGTTGTCAATGATTTGAGGAATTGCACCCTAAGAAATAGCGAAGCTTTGTCATATTTCAAAACAAGCAGTCGAAGAGACATGGGGTACTAAGAAAGATGGAAGACAACGTCTCCGTTAAAGAATTTATCAATTGAAATTGAAGGTTTACACTCGTAAGTCAGGATGAATATTATTATAGAAGCGGCTGAAAGATCAATCCAATACTGTGAATATACTGTTTCGGAAAAGCATCATGAATTACAAACCTGAATGAATGTTACAGGATCAGAGGAAATGTTGAGACATCCCTTGATTGATTCAACAACCTATGAAAAGCAAACAAAATTGTTAATGCGGTGGCGAAAAATACAGAATTCATCAGAGGTTCTCTGACTAAGAAGAACAAGAGACTTCCAAACATGTGGCACAACCAGTCAATTCCCACATAATGGAACAATGCCAATTCATATACTCTGAGAAATGGGGAAGAGAGAAAGAGAACCAACCCCAGATTCTTGAAGGATGCCATTAGGATCACTTGTGACAAGCCAACCAATCCGCCAGCCAGGAACAATCCATCTCTTTGATATAGACCCTAGTGTAAGGACAGGCACAATTGATCCAAAGACTCCCATTGGCACAAATGGAGAATTCCCAAATGTCAGATGGCCATAAACTTCATCAGCAATCACCATAATTCCAAGCTTTCTTGCTGTCTCTGCGATCTAGTAATAAACAATAAAAAAAAATGACTACTAGAACTAAAAATGATAAAAATGACACAATTACAACTTCATTTGGTAGCCGAAAAGAAAATATTATTAATGTAATTAACAAAATAACACAAAATGTAGCTAGTGTGAGCACATGCTCCAATTAATGCAACCCCACATTTACATGTAACCGCACAATATCATGCATGGACACGAAGAGACTAAAATGCAGAAACCAGCAACATAGCTTGCGAACCGATAAGGTTTCTCAATTATTACATAGAAAAAACAGGATTGGATCGTATCCTTGCTTCATTTCAAATGGGAGAAATATAAAGCAAAAGAAAAACAGAAAAGTAGTTTTACCCACCTTCTGTAAATGTTGATAGCTGTAGACACTTCCACAAGGATTGCCGGGGTTAATGACAACCATGGCAACTGTATTCTCATCTGCCAGAGCTTCAACGGCATCAAGATCAACCTCCCAGCCCTTTTCTGGGATAAGATCAAAATGGCGAGCTTCGAGATGACTATGTGCAGCCCGAGCTTCATAGTATGGAAATCCAGGTCTTGGAAGCAAAATGTTGGCACCAGGTCGAGCAAGTACAGTTATTGTGATTTCAATTGCTTGTGTGCAACCAAGTGTAAGAAAAACATCATCTGGTGATAACTTGTATGGGAGATCACGATTAAGGTAATCTGCAACACTCCTGTGAGAGAGTACAAAATTACATTCAATCAGGCAATTACGAAATGCCCTTCAAGGAGTCTTGCTTCTTAGGATTTCAGTAACCGTTTGCTTTTACAACCACTTGATTAAACGAAGGCCACTATTATAATTCAATGAATAGCATCATTTCTAACCTCTTCAGTAAATTCGGAAACTCCAAGTAGAATATAATAAAGAACATGGTATCAACTTGTTTACAGCGCTCACGAAAAAGGCCAAACATAATATTTTAGACTAATAAACAATTTTCGGGTAATGATCAACATATGCTTCACGTTCACAAAAGCCTTTGACAGAATCAGATGCAAAATTGCAAATTGTTTAAAAAGAGGAAGTTAAAATTTGATAGTGTATTACCAGAGAAACACATTTATCAAAACAATACAGATAGCATTACGATATTGTTGTTAGAATTTAAGCTTGTAATACGACTGAGTCTTGGAACAAAAACTTGCAGTTGTTTACTTGGATAATGTTTGGTTATTATCTAACATCAAAAGAGACGGAGATAGTTGGAACAGAGTGGACATGTCTCTTTGCTTTCGTGTTATGAAAGAACATAAAATTATTTCGAAAACAATTTATTTTTATGTTTTTATCTCTTCCCGCTAACAAAATACGTTTCCATCTTGTGTGATTTATGTTACATATCGGAGTAGTTACATGTCTAAAAGAAAACAAAGATAAAGGTATGAAAAATAGAGCTACGCATAGAAAATGTAAAAACACTAAGAAATACAAATCGGAAAAGCCATCAAAGCTCCACAGTGGAAAAGCCATCAAAGCTCCACAGTGGACACTGCAATTCCATTGAAGTTTGATAAAATTTGTTCATCAATTTTCTTGAACCAATTAAACTATTGAAGGAACATGAAGACAAAAGGAAAATGGCAGGTTTTACTTTGTTGACCATAAAAATGTCAGGCTACGTAGGATGAGCAGAATGCAAGTCCTCTAATGGCCTAATATTCTATCCTCCTGCTAGTCAGCTCACCGATTAACTATAAGTGACCGGGATAGTGCACCTGATTTTATCATAGTTTTAGAAGACGACACCCTAATAAAGACTTCAAGATCCTCCTTCTAGCAAGCATGCACATCAACAATGGTCTTAAGCATTTCTAACCTGGTTGGTGGCCCCCCACAAACTGGTGGGTGCCGGATGTGGGGCCACTAGTTTTCTATGACTGAAAAGTCCTTAGATGGTCTCGCCCTTTTTTTCCTCTATAGTTCACAGGGAGTTGAAGCCACAAACCAGTGTTGTGCTGCTTATGGTAGGCAAAGCATTCATGTCAAATAGTAGAGGTTGCCTGCTCTGTACTTGAGCTTTTGCAGATGCCTAAAGAGACGATCTAACATATTGTTGCATGGAGCAGTAAAACTCCCATGTAGAAACGAAAAAATGTTAGGTAGGCCAGCAATAGAAAAATAATTAAAGTAAGATTCTCCATTTTTTTCATTTAAAGTTTGCCAGAACCCCGTGAAGCACCTTCTTACCTTCATGTCTCGATCTGCTACAAAATCAATGCATAAAAACAAAGAAAAGACTGAAGTACAACAATGAACAAGTACTCAAAGCCTAGAAGCAAGCATCACCGCAATAAAATAATAACTTAAAGATATTTTTGACATAAATAATTAGCAGCTCGATTTCAATGAGAATCCTCCATTGTCCTTTTCAAAAACATTCAATACAAAAGACGTGATTGACTCGGTAACAGCAGACCCCACATAATTTTTAACAAAACGATATCACTATTTATAAAAAATGACTAAATAAACATTGAAATAATGTCGTTTTGGCTTTAAAAAAATCAAGTTTAACATGATACCTAGACCATCTCAGGTCAGCGGGTCATAAATCCTGAAAAGCCTGAAAGGTTTTATAACCATGAGCAAAAGCAAGATGATGAGTAGCACAAGAGAAACACTAAGATTCATACCACCACATAATCTAGCAAAAGGCAAATGAAGCTTGTAGTAAATGATGTTCAACAATCAATGCCGGGAAAAGGAAATGTAGCAAAAACAGAAGCTTGTAATATACCAATATTAATTATATTTCCATGATCCTATCATAGCAATGAAAAATTAAAAATGATGAAAATTCATTGATCTTTTGGGCCGCATAAAAATACCCTGAAAGATCCCCCACAAAATAAAAAGAAAGAAAAGAAACTGACTCCACAGGAATCTGTCAAAGTGATTGGGTTACCTCCTAGCAGGAAGAAGACCAACAGTTGGGGCATAATGGTTGTACTTGGCAGATCTCACAGCGTCAACAACAGCCTCGTCGGCCACAGTTGTTGTACGAAAACAAGGAAAAGCAGAAGGGTCGCCATGGGCTAATGGTATGAGTTGTCTAGTATCTTCTTTGTTGAGATTGTCCAGTAAGACATTAAGAACTCCACGGACTGTGACTGCTGATGATGTGCTGAGGCTCTTGTTTGCTCGAAAACCCCATTTCTTTGATCCGTTTTCCATCTCTTACAAAAATGTTGTTGCGGCCTGTGGGGTTTCTTGAGGTTGTCTTCGAAGCGGGCAAGGGGGTGGCTGATGCTGCCGACGTTGCTGTCGTATTAATATATAGCCTGCACGCATGTGGGTGGTAATATTCATTGGATTCTAGGAGTGGAGCCCACAATTTATTTTCTTTTTCATTAATTCTGATGCCCATTTTTGCACCAAATAAAACCTAATAGAATATGGTTTTTTTTTAATAAGGAAATAGATAAATTTATTTTTTATGTCTTTATTTTTATTTTTCTATTTTTGACGAAATTCATGTTGGCTTTATAATTTGAGTTTTGCATTTATTGTAATTTGTATTATTGTCAAGTCTTGTTAGATTGGATCATGTAAAATCTAGTATGTTAAAAAAAAAAAAAGAATTGTAAGTTAATCCAGTGACTGAGAAATTTTATAATATTTTTAGAATAATAATAAATAACATCTTATTAATTATCTTTCTAAATTTATTTTTTTTTAAATAAATAAATAAATGATCACAGATATTAATAAAGTGTTGTGTTAAAAAAAATAAAAAAAAAAATGATCACAGATATTAATAAAGTGTTGATTTAACCGTTAAAATATTATATTAATATTATAATTTCAATCCTTAAAAAAAATATCAGTTAAAATATTGTTATTTTTCTACAAGATTAACATTATAATTTCAATCCTTAAAAAAAATATTTATTGGAATAAATTTTAAATAAAACTAATTTTATTTTTTAAAAAATAAAAATATTCATTTAAAAAAAAAACCACAGACTTAATTTGGTCAAACTTCACGTTCAATTAACACGTAGTGGATTGATGTATTTGTTCATGGTATCTCATGTTATGATACCTATAGAGCACCCTATAAATTATGGAAGAATCTAATTGATAATCATTAATACATTATGGATTAATTTAAATGAAAAATAAATCATAAATCCAATCAAGACTATACCTACAAGCAATGTTGAAAAATCCCGCTTGACATTTCAACTCATTAGCTCGTGACTCCAGCTCTAGCATGGCTGTGTCAATGGAAGAATTTATTTTTTAAAAAATAAAATAAAATAAAAAATTCTGCTCTAGCATGGCCGTGTCAATGGAAGAATTTAAATTTTAAAAAATAAAATAAAATAAAAAATTACAATCAATATTTTGGGTTGGCTGCATCCAAAATAAAAAGAACGTTTGGAAATACAGATGAACCTATATTTTAAAAAAATTAATATATTTTTTATTTTTTAGATTATTTTGATGATTAGTTAATTTTAAAACTGATTTTTTTAAAATAAAAAAATATTATTTTAATATATTTTAAAATAAAAAAAATATTTAAAAAAAAACAACGACTACACTTCTAAATAGATCTGAACTTCATAACTATTTTCAGAACAAGTAAATCATTTCTTTTAATGTTTTCCAAAAAAACACAAAAAAAAAAAAAGAGAAGTGATTACATGCAAAGATGTTGATAGTTTAGACTTAAGACATTCTCCATTAATTATTTAATGTGCATAAACCTCCATGCGTTCAAAACCAACGGGCAAGGAGATGGTTGAATATTTGTTTTTGACAAGATTTTTGCAGTAACGTCACGTGATCGAAGATTTCTCATGAAATCGCCGAATTGTTAATTTGTTCTTGGGAAGGCTTTGTGGCAAAAACAAATACAAACTCATAGAAATGTTATTTTATGATTAAAATACCATTGAAAAGAATCAAAGTTTAATTCGAAGACTTTCTAAACCATAAGAGTTTGCATCAATCTTGCCTAACCAAAATTATTTTCCTAACCTATATATAAAGTAAACGGACAGCAACTCTTTTTTTATATAAATTAAATATATTCTTGAATTAGTTTCTACTTGTTGAGATCAATATTATATTTGCTTATAGCTTATTTGAAAAAAAAATTAAAAAAAATTTCTACTATAATCAGTTTTCACTTCTTCTTTTTTAATATATAGCCGGTTTGTTATTTTGTAAAATTAAGTTCTTCATCAAAAACCTTGATTTTTAAAAATAGAAAGATTTTAAAAAATGTACATCTTTTTTTCATTGAGTTTAAAGTGTGTTCGAGATTGAGATTGGTTTTATTTTTAGATATTTTTAAAAATATTAAATAAATAATTTTTATGTTTTTTTTATAATTTTTAAATATTGATATCAAAAATAAAAAAAAACTTTAATTTATTTCCAAACAAAATACCAAAGCATTACGCAGCAAAGTATTAGGCACACAAATACTACCACTGCCCCTTTAAAAGTGTACTTGTTGGGAGGGCTTTCACCTCCACGCTCTCGGCTAGAAATGGGATTAGTCTCGGCCCAAATAGACAGGTAAATGTAATGTCAAAAGGTTTTTTGAGGCAAGAAAATCACTTCACAATATAGCTTAAGAGATCTAATTTTCTGACAGGCCATTACACCTTGGAGATCCGACGAGAAGTTGTACTTCTCCACAGCCTGTTTTTATTGACAGAATAGCTAGTAAATCTAACATTGGAGCATGGGAATCAACGAGCAACTATTGATTCTCTTCGCTGCTTGATACTTTAGATGAAATCTTACTGCTTCTTGGCATGCCTTTGGCAGAAGACTTTCAGCCTCTCAAGGCCATCTTCAAGTGCTGAAGGCTCAACAGCGAAGGTTATGCGAAGACAATTCTTCATTCCTACAGTAATTCCTGCAAGATGGAATACAATGTCGTAAGGATGAGTGTCGATGGTTGAATTGATCAATCATCAATGAACTGCAATGTTCAAATTAAAACTTAAATGGTTAGATAACGCCACATGAATCCGACAAGGACACCAAGAATGAACACATTTAGAGTTCACATTTTAAGCTTGTAAAGTCTATAAAGCTCACATGTCATCAATATAGCCCACCCCACATCAGAAACTTTGTGCCATTGGCCTTGATTACCTGGGAGTACCATGACTGATTCCTCTTTAGCCAGCTTAAGACAGAAGTCCACATCATCATCGATGCCTTCCAACAGAGTCAAATTCAATTTTACCTGAAAAAGAGTTAATGTTTTTAATTATTAAAGCACCATCTTCTTCATCATATAAAGGAAAAGAAATGTGATGAAAAGGTGATGCGCTCACCATTACAAACATAGAACCTTCTGGTTTATGAGGGCAAATGATGCAAGGGATGTCCTGTATTTTTCTATAGCATATGTCTGCAGCCTCTCCCAGTATGTTATTAATTTTCGAAAAGAAATCATCCTTTGTATTTTCAATGATTTGAGGAACTGCAGCCTGACACATATCAAGGATTCATTATATCAGTGAGATTCTAAGCTGGAAACCAACACTATGCTCTTCAGGAAAAGTATCATGAATTACAAACCTGAATGAAAGTCGGAGGATCCGAACAGATATTGAGGGAGTCCTTGATTGACGCAACAATCTAGGAAGAACAAATAAATATGTTAAGAAGCCAAGATTACAAGTCCATATTAATGCAGACATAGATGTCATCATTAAAAAGAACAGAAGGCTTTGAACCATGATGGGATAACAAGTCAGTTCCCACAGAATTTAAAAAAAAAAAAAAAACCAACGTCAAAGCATCTACTTTGAGAGAGGGACAGGGAGCCAACCCCAGAATCTCGAAGGATGCCATTGGGATCATTTGTGACAAGCCAACCCATTCGCCAGCCGGGAACAATCCATCTTTTCGATATAGATCCAAGTGTAAGGACAGGCACAGTTGACGCAAAGACTCCCATCGGCACAAATGGAGTACCCCCAAATGTCAAGTGGCCATATACTTCATCAGAAATCACCATAATTCCAAGCTTTCTTGCTGTCTCGGCAACCTGAAATTGAACAAAAAACATTACTCCAAGGGGGCTAGCATAACCACGCGCTCCAGCTAATGCAGATTAAAAGATGGGAAGGAAGAGATATAGTTTATGACACCTTTTCCAAGTGTTGATAGCTGTAGACACTTCCACAAGGATTGCCAGGATTTATAATAACCATTGCAACCGTGTTCTCATCTGCCAGAGCTTCAACAGCTTCAAGATCAACCTCCCATCCTTTTTCTGGGAGAAGATCAAAATGCCGGACATCAAGACAACAATGTGCAGCACAAGCTTCATAGTATGGGAAACCTGGTCTTGGAAGCAAAACATTGGCACCAGGTATAGCAGCCAAGACTGTTACTGCAATTTCAATTGCTTGTAGGCAACCAAGTGTGAGAAAAACATCATCTGGTGATAACTTGTATGGGAGGTCACGGTTAAGGTAATCTGCAGCAGCTCTATAATAAAGAATTCAAAATCACTTTCAATTCAGAGTATATTTGAATATTCTAGCCTACAATTAAGGAGAGTATATTGATTGATTGATTGATTGATTGAAGACACGGTGTCTGAGGTTCCTACAGGATGCATGCCAAGCTTAATCGCTTCATGTCCAATAAAACTTCATCACCACAATATTGATGCAAATTTAACATAAACCACAAATCAAAGCTGCTTCAGTGGAAATTATCAACACGGAGAAATTTTCAAGACAGAGAACATAAAAATCTACACACACAAAATAATTCAAAGTAGATACCTCCTAGCAGGAAGGAGACCAGCAGTTGGAGCATAATGATTGTTCTTAGCAGATCGTACAGCATCAAAAATAGCCTCATCAGCCACAGGTGTAGTCCTGAAGCAAGGGAAGGCAGAAGGGTCACCATGAGCCAGTGGTATAACTTCTCTTTTGTCTTCTTTGTTCAGATTTTCAGCTAAGCGGTTAAGAACTCCACGAACTGATATTGATGCTGTTGAGTTCATGCCTTTCTTTGCCTGAAAACCCCATTTCTTTGTTCCATTCTCCATGTCTCACGATGCTATCTGTGTTTGCAGTGCAGATGAATAAGCTGTGGCTGGTTCTTCTTGTCGCTGCTCGTGTTGGATGCATAGACAGCACAAGCTTCATAATAAAAGGGAGTTTTATCACGTTTGTAATTTTTTGTCGAAAAAATACAAATAAAAATTCGAGTAATCCTTGCGGGATAAAACATTATTACGTAACCCTTTGACTAGCCTTGATCAGTGACCAGTCTCATCCTCAAATCTAGGGCTCCTTTTTTTCCATTTTCTTCTAAAACAAACATGTTAAAAACATGAGATTGAAGAAAGACTAAGTAAAATCTTAAAAACTATAGGGACCAAATTAAACCTTCCTCTGACATATGATCCAGTTTAAAGTTCTGATCAATCTAACACAATCTACAATTATATTTTTACTGTGAGAATTAACCCAATTAAATCTAATTAAATTGCTTAGACCAAATTAAAACTATGGGTCATTCTTGTTAGAATCTTCTAGATTCAATTATTGTTCATGCACTGTATTACAGGCCAGCCTTTCTAAGACCTTGAAATAAAGAGCAATTTTTTTTGCTAATGAGACAATTTATAATCTTTCCTTAGTCAAATTATGCTTCGATGGCAATGCTAACAGACACCATCTATTCTTCACTCCGGTTATTTCGAAGCAAGGTTTTGATTATGACCGAGGTAGGTTAAATTAGATTAATATATTTTTTTAAAGGAATATCAAAAGAATGATATTATGAAATAAAATCAAGGACTAAATTACAAGTCATTTGAATTTTTAATTAAATTATACCATGTAATTTCATGTAATTAGTTACAATGTATTTAATATTATAATAATAATTGTTTTAAAAAGTATTTTTTATTTAAAAATAATATTTAAAAAAAATTATTTGTAATATTAACACATTCAAATGATTTAAAAATATATAAAAATTTATTATATTTTTTCAAATAGTGTTAGAAAGGCTATGCAAAACATGTTTTTAGTTTCAACTTAGTCCCTGTAATTTGTTAAAAAACTCATTGAATAGTCCTTATGGGATCAAAAATCACTACATAAACCTTTGACTAGCCTTGATCGTGATCAGTTTCGTCCTCAAATTTAGTGCTTCCTTTTTTCCATTTTCTTTCTATTTCATAAAAAAAGAAAAGGAGGTTGAAGAAACAAAAACATGAAATTGAACAGAAGTCTAAGGTAAATCTTAAAAACTATAGGGACTAAGTTACAACTAAAAAAATTAAGAAAAATGTACTTTAGGCTCCTATTGGCGGATCTATCAATTTAAAATCCCAAAGCCCAGGTTTGAAAACGAGGCCACACCTGCTACGCCACTAGTGTTTTCTAGAAAACCTATTAAACACGTCATCACCTGTGACACGATTAAGGTTCTAGCTGCAAATTGACTGGATTAAAGGTAATTTTGGTATACTATAGTTTAAAATATATTAAAATAATATTTTTTTTATTTTTTTAAAAAATATTTTTAACATTAACATATTAAAATAATCTAAAAATATAAAAAATATATTATTTTAAAATAAAATAAAAACTAAAAAATTTCAAAAACATTTTATAATTGTTATATCAAACATTGTCTTAATCATGATCAAGTAAAATGGTGTTGTTTCAACTATGTAGATGGTAGTCAGGTGATAAAAACTTGAAATTAAGGAGTTTGTTTTCTTTGTATTTTCAGGTTCGAGTCCTTAGTTGCTTATATACTGATCACTAAAGATTTACATAAACCGTGATATACATAAACTGACTTGAATATCTATATCAACCTACAGGTTCGAGTCCTTAGTTGCTTATATAATAATCACTGAAGATTTACATGAATCGTGATATACGTAAGCTTGAATATCTATATCAACCTAAAAAAATGATGATATTTCGAGATAAGAAAAAAAGTTATAACAATGTTATTGTGAAAAAAAATCAAATCAAGTATTATTTAATTCAATTTTTTTAAAAATTTTTAATATATATATATATATATATATCAAGTTTTTCACCCGCCCACAAAAATAGACATAGTTTAGCAAAGGATAATCCATGATGAGAGAAGAAATTCATTAGAGGCCATTTCTGAGGAAGGATTTTCCAAGGTTGCAGCCCAGAAGTCTCGGAACAGGGCTTGGTTTTGTGGAGTTACTGTGCACAGTTTGGATTAAAAAATATAAAAAAAATCAAATTAATTATCCTATTAAAAAAAAAAGGTAGTCTTTCGTTATCCTGACTGCCATGAATCTTCCTTTGGATTACCTTAAAATATCTCTGTTGATGAGTAGCTTACAAATATATCAAAGCGTTTGTACTTTTTATTACAATTTTCTAGCAAATTTATTTTTAAGTTTATGAAATTGTTGTGCAGTAAATGCGTGTTTGATAATATTGTTTTCATGAAATATTTATAGAATAAAAAAACATTTATATAGTATATTTTATTTATTAAAAAAATCAATTTGTGTTGTAATGTGAATAAATAGTGATGTTTTATATTTTTAATAATAAAAATAAGTAGATACTTAAAAATTTAAATAAATTATATTTTATTTGTGAATTGTTATTAAATCCTACTCTACTTGATTTAATTCATATCTAATTTAGGTCTAGTTTTATATTAAATTTAATAAAAAATGATAATAATATTTATTTTGATTTTTATAATAAAAAAGTCAAATGATATTATTTTAATATTTAAATTAATTTATTTAATTTATAATTTAAATTTTAATTCGGGACACTAATGGAGCCGGATTTTACACCTATATTAGGTATAATGAATTAGCATGAAATTGTTGCTTTTTAAGAAGGGCCCAAACTGACCCACAGGACACGACCGATCATAATTTTCTAATTTACAGTCCCAATTTTGGATGAATGGGGCGTGTTTACTAGAATCTTCTAGATTCGATTATTGTTCAGCCATTAAAAGGACATCCCTTTTGCAATTTGCATTCTTTCCCCCAATGACACAATTTATGCTCTTTCCTTAGTCATTTAAAAAATATATACCACAATAACATTGTTTTCAAAAAAAAATTATAGAGATGAACCGAATAAAAAACTAAATCAATTATTATATTTATTTTGATTTTATATTTATTAAAGTTAAGTTTTATTTGAATTAATAGATTTTTAGTTGTGTTATTTTTTATATGATTTGATTGAATTCATGCTAGTTTTTTGGTTTTTAAAATCTAAAATAAAAACATAATCCAACGGAAGTTTTTAACTGAAATTATTCAGTGAGTTTTTAAAAAATAAAATTTTTGGTGTGATTAATTTCAAGTTTCTTTTTATAAATATTTTGGATAATTTAATTAATTAATTTAGTTAGTTATTAATGCGAAAATCAATAAATTTTTTGTATAATATGAGTTTGATATTATAGTGTGGTATAATTTTTTAAAGTAATTTTTATTTTGAAATATACTAGAAGAATTATTTTTATTTTTTTACATTATTACATTAAAATTATTTTAAAACACTAAAATAAATATCAGTTTAATTTTTAAAAAACAACAAGTATTTTTAAAACACTCCCAGATATAGGAGTTCAAATCCTCCAGTGGCAGTGATTTAATCCGATAACGTCAGAGTAGAGATAAGATATTTTTCGTTGCCATCTCTTGCATGTCACGTAAACTAAGTCTTTGTTAAGAATTGAACTCTTCACCACCACCAATGAGGTAGCAGCACGAGGGTTATGTTTGAAAGGTACAAACACGCGCTTGTAAAGGAATATATGGAAGCATCGTAGTCGGACAATACAGTCACGTAAAAACAATAATATTTTTTTTTAGCGTATTTTTTAAATTATAAATTAAAAATAATATATATTAAAAATAGTGATATTCTTAAAAAAAAAAAGACAGAAGAGATGAGAAATAAAAAAATCATAAAACACATCAAAATATTAATTATTACACCACAAATTATACCAAAAAAATTTAACAAGATTACTCTACTGACTTTAAAGAAGATCACTAACATTGACTCTAATGGGTTATAATAATTATTTAGAATTAAGTGTGATTTATTGAATTATTATAAATAACGTTTTTTTTGTGTTATTAAGTTAAAATTGTTATGAAAATATTTATGGTATATAATCAAAGTTTTGATATTTTTTTAAAGGTATTATATATATATATACTCTCTTTAATATTTTTTCAAGAAGTTATTTTAGATAAGTATAATAAGTATAAGTAATAAAAATTATATTTTAATTATGATATATAAAAATTGTCTATTTTTTTTTTTAAATTAGTTACTTTATCTATATTTTCAATTAAGTATGATAATTTTTGTTATTACGGATAAATAAGATTTATAAAAATGATATTATAATTATGATATATAATTTTTTTTATTTTCAATTAAGTATGAT
>NW_011499878.1:1724852-1726735 GCF_000495115.2 Populus euphratica | reverse complement strand
TTTTTTTTATTTTCAATTAAGTATGATAATTTTTTTTTATTATGAATAAATAAGATTTATAAAAATTATATTATAATTATGATATATAATTTTTTTTATTTTCAATTAAGTATGATAATTTTTTTATAAAAATATCCTTAAACAAGTGACTTGCACCCAAAACAAATGATGACAACAACGCGGCCTACTTTCTTGATGGGTCATTCGAGGGACGCGTCAAGCTTTAGAGAAGGACGCGTGTCGACGTATAAATGGTTGGTGTTTACTCTCACTTAACTGTCGGTCAAAAGAGCGATTCAAAAGGCTGTTACTGTGCGAAACGACGATGCGGTGGATGGTAGTGTCTCGGACTTGGTCATTATCCAATCCACTTCCAATCCTTCTGATGTAGCTCAATCCTGTAAGGAGAAAGTGTGATGCACGCGCAGTTTATTATTTGTTTTCTCTTTTATAATCTTTTAATTAATTAACAAACTCTTTTATAATATTCTTTCCATTATTAATATTTACCAAACTTATTTTAAGAGCATTTGGAAACCCTATCAATACGTGTTTTCTAAAAATTTAATTTTTTAATTATAAATTAATATTTTTATGTTTTGAATTGTTTCCATATTTTAATCTCAGAAATAATTTTTTAAAAAATAAAAAATATTATTTTAATATATTTTAACATAAAAAATACTTTAAAAATAACCATAATTATACTACTAAACAGATATTTTAAGTAATAAAAAGACCCAATTATTTACATCATCATTTTTTTAGTGCTAAATATCAAGATTTATAAAAAGAAAAAAAATATGCAACTATTAATTAATGTTTATTTAGCTAATATATTTTGCATACTTATTTTATAAAATAATATGCAATCCAGATTTTCTTTTTATTGCAGAAAGTGAAGGATCACTAACTTTTGAGCTTCATTAACTTAATTAATTATTACCCATTTATCTAAAATAAAGCGTGCATTTATTTATTTACAAAGATAATAATTATCTGTAAACCCAAAAATAAAGGATGCATAGTATGTTAAACCCGCGCACGCCCTTAAAACCAAGCGTGAAACAATCCACACCCACACGCCCCCAAAATTCAAGCCGTGATAACGGCCCCCGTTATCAAAAGCCGTCACAGCACTCACAAATCGCCCACTCATCTTACCAATATTATCTCTCTTTTTTTATTCCTGTCTCCTCCCTTCCTCTCTCTCTCTCTCTCTGTTAGGCGGCGCCACCCCTTGAGTCAAATTCTTCATTGACCAGACTCTATAAAATCACACCCTCTTCCTCCCCTTCCTCCCAGAATACACAAAACCATCATCACCATCGATGCTTAACCCTAACCTTCACTGTACACTTAATTTCTCGAGAATCTTTACAATTCACATGTTTCACTAGCTCTAACGTATTGTGATTCTAGATTATTTCCTGGCGGGCATTCAAGAGAATGGCACCCAAGAAGCTTAATGCCAGCAACAGTAGCTGTTTCAAGAAAACAAGTGGGGATCATGACAAGAAAGAGATACATTACAGGGGAGTGAGGAAGAGGCCGTGGGGGAGGTATGCTGCTGAGATAAGGGATCCCGGGAAGAAAAGCCGGGTCTGGCTGGGTACTTTTGATACGGCGGAGGAGGCTGCTAAAGCCTACGATAAAGCGGCGCGTGAGTATCGGGGTGCTAAGGCGAAGACCAACTTTCCTTTTTCCGGGGAGGTGGTTAATTATGACGATGATAAGCAGAGTTCTAGCCAGAGCAGCACCGTTGAGTCGTCGAGCTCTCCGGTTGTTTCTGCTGCGGTGACCCGCCAGGTTGGCGGTGGAGGAGCGGGCGGGGTTGTGGGGATGGGAGCGTTTCCTTTTGTGTACCAGCAGCAGCAGCAGGA
>NW_011499878.1:1699644-1724624 GCF_000495115.2 Populus euphratica | reverse complement strand
CCGATCTCAGATCCCGTTTAGTTAGAGTACAATCAAATCTCAAAATCTCAATTGTTTAATCTAAAATAATATTTTAATTTTTTATAAAATTTCATTTATTCAAGTTTTACTTAATCAGATCCATTAAGATTTTCCTAATTTAATTATTTAATAACGATGAAGTTAGTATTCTAAACTGTAGAAAATGAGACTCGATTTAACTAGTTTGATAATAACGAATTAACCAGCTTGATTATTCTCTCTCTCTCTCTCTGTTAGGCGGCGCCACCCCTTGAGTCAAATTCTTCATTGACCAGACTCTATAAAATCACACCCTCTTCCTCCCCTTCCTCCCAGAATACACAAAACCATCATCACCATCGATGCTTAACCCTAACCTTCACTGTACACTTAATTTCTCGAGAATCTTTACAATTCACATGTTTCACTAGCTCTAACGTATTGTGATTCTAGATTATTTCCTGGCGGGCATTCAAGAGAATGGCACCCAAGAAGCTTAATGCCAGCAACAGTAGCTGTTTCAAGAGAACAAGTGGGGATCATGACAAGACAGAGATACATTACAGGGGAGTGAGGAAGAGGCCGTATATTAATTAAAACATTGATTTTTCTAATCTAATTATTTAAATACAGTCAAACTAGTATCCTAAACTATTCGAAGTGAGACTCGAATTAACTAGCGTGATTATTTAAATACGATGGATTAACTAGCTTGAGTATTTAATATTATATATTGATTAAAACATTGATTTTTTTTTTATCTGATTATTTAAATACAACTAAGCTAGGATCTTAAACTATTCGAAGTAAGACTCGAATTAACTAGTTTTATTATTTAAATATGATAAATTAACTGGCTTGATTGTTTAATACTAGAAATATCAATCCCTTTGCAAGTGAGATCAGATCCCGTTTAGTTAGAGTACAATCAAATCTCAAATATTTAATCTAAAATAATATTTTAATTTTTTATAAAAAATTTATTAAATTTCATCTATTCAAGTTTTACTTAATCAAATCAATTAAGATTTTCATAGTTTAATTATTTAATAACGATGAAGTTAGTATTCTAAACAATAAGAAATGAGACTCGATTTAACTAGTTTGATTATTAAAATATGACGGATTAATATTCTATATTAATTAAAACATTGATTTTTCTAATTTAATTATTTAAATATGGTTAAATTAGTATGCTAAACTATTCGAAGTGAGACTCAAATTAACTAGCCTGATTATTTAAATATGATGGACTAACTAGCTTGAGTATTTAATATTGTATATTAATTAAAATATTAATTTTTTTAATCTAATTATTTAAATACGATTAAGCTAGTATCTCAAACTATTCGAAGTGAGGCTCGAATTAACTAGTTTGATTATTTAAATATGATGGATTGACTAGCTTGATTATTTGATTTTTTATACTAATCAAAATGAGACTTGGTAAATTACTAAAGGTGGAGAAATAATCATATTTAATAACTATGATTTTTTTTATTAACCCTATATATATGTTAAAAACATACAAAAATAAGTTATTTATTTTTATGTTAAAAAACCAATCAGAATAATTTAAATCAATCATGATGATTAAGAAGAAAGACTCCCTTAATCATAAAGAAACCCTCTCAACTTGGACTCCTAAATTAGCTAAACTGCCTTACTCGGCAGATGTAAGGTTAGTGCATCACAACAACTAAGTAATTGACCACTCCAGCAAAACTTTTATAAAAAAAAAAAAAAAGATGATAAATATTACTTTTTCTGGGATATATAGGCGTCGGAGGATTGACTTAAATTTATTCTCAAGGAGGAAAAAATTGATAAGATTTAGGGGATGGATTAGTTTTAAAATACCTAATTGTTAGCGGCGGCAGCGGGCAGCAGCACCGACGGATACCGGTGGGGCCCGGCCAGGAATTCCGTGTTGACGGGAGGGATAATGTAAATGTCTTGATTATCGGACGACGCGCGTACTTTCGCCGTCCAATTTCAATGACAAATCAATGTCAAATCTTTTGGAGCAAGCTATCCCATTTGGTCCCTATAATTTACCAACTCCTCACTTCAATCCTTACGTTTTTTTTTTGAGTTTCTCTGTGTATTAATTTGAAGTTTCTAATGTTTTAATGTGTATTGTACATTGCAATATTATAATAATATTCATTAAGCCTTGACGGGTTTGGTGGCTAATATTACATTCAAACAATATCATCGAGTCTTATTTTATGGAACAAGTAAGAGATTGGGAGGAATTTGTATACCCTTTTTCTAACTGGTTGCTACAAATTAAAGTCTTATTTATTTATTGAAAAGTAATTTTTTTAAAAATTATTTTTTAATATTAGATAATATTATAAAAAATAAATTAGAAAATATTTTCAATATTTAACCACGTAATAGAAAAAAAAGTTAAAAATAATTTATTTTTAAAAGTTTTCCAAAGTCTAGCCAAATAAAAAAAGAGGATTAAATATAATAGATAAATAAATCTCAATTAATAAAATGATAAGAGACAACAAATAATAAAAAGAATAAGAATTAAAATTGATATAAAAATTAAATCAAATTTTAAGAAATAAAATAAAAAAAAAAAAAAAATAAAATAAAAATAAAATAAAAATGTTAACAGTTTTTTTAATGATATTTTAGCCACGTCACTTTATTTTTATTCACAAATTTTTTTAATATCATTATTTTTTTAATGATATTTTTTTAATTAAAAAGTATTTTTTATTAATTATTTTTTTAAGAATAAACAAGAATGAAAAGAATAAAAAAGTAGTTTTTAATAAAACGCATTTCATGAAGCAAACGACGACAATCAAGATTATAAAAGAAAAGCAAATGATCTTTCCATGCACGTGACAATCAATCGTGATTCTCGCTCGAAAAGAAATGGATGCCCAATTCCCATTCACAGATAATATCTCATCCTTTTATGAGTGGGATGAGAATGAAATCTTGTGGAAATATAAGAGGCAAAACGGAGTTTACATACCACATCTTTTTTATTGCCACTCCTTTATTAAAGAAACTTTATTTATAAAGTAGTTTTGCAGGCGAAGAGAGGGAGGCGTGGAGGAGACTGAGAGGGGACAGACTTTCGTTACGGCGGACCTACCAAGAAATTTTAGAGGTCGTTGTTGCCGCCGCTGTCGCTTCCGGTGGGGCCAGACACCTGCCTCCAACGGAATATGTGGAGGGGATCTCGCTTAATTCATGCATTATGTATCTTGCATGCTTGCTCCGAGTCTTTTTTAATTCATTGATTAATATGCAGCAGCCATGGATGGAAGGAGCTTGATTCTATCACAAGGATTATTAATTTAATCACAATTGCGATAACCTTTTGATTTTATCATTATTGATTATATTATATAGTCCTGTTTATGATAAAAAGATAACGCTTACAAAAAAGAGATTAATAAAATGGCGTGAACGCAATTTATTGTGGATTTATTATTTACAGTGTAAATAATAATGATATTTTTAAATTACAAAATGCCATATCATGTTCTTTCCATCGTCTTGGATCGAAACCTCTATTTTTTCAAAAAAATAAAATAATGAGGAGTGGCGGGTGGGAAATTGGAAGTCGGGTGAGAGGGGACAAGGTGGAGCCATGACAGCACGTGAAACGGTGACTTACAGCGTAGAGAAGCCGCGAGGTAATGTGACGTGTCGAGATCATAGAGACAGATGTTACGATTGAAATAATTTTTTAAATATTTTTATATAAAAATAATATTTTTAAAAATTTTATAATAACAAAATAATAAATAAACAAAAAAATAATTTTAATTTTTTAAAATATTTGCTGAAGCTTTTGATAAAAAAACGGTGATTGTTTTTTTTAATATTTTATTTATATTAAATAATATTTTTTGTTTTTTAAAATTAATTTTTATATTAGTAGATCTTAACAAATATGAAAAAATTAATTTAAAAAATCTACCATGGCGCCTGCCTACCTGCCGCCACTGTTTTGGACTTTTATCTGAAGTTCGGGGGTGGGACCTACCACCGCACAAGCTCACGTCTTGCCAGCACGCTCGGGTTCTTTCCCTCTAAGCCAAACATCATGCTGGGCCCCAGGGATGGCCTGTCAGTCACGACATAAGTAGTTTTCCTATGACCATGGCTGGTTTCTGGCTCGTCTAATTGCAAAGGTGTAATGACGATGGCCATCTCTGCCCCCTCGAGAATCCCTCCTGTCTCCTTTCCGTCAATCTCAATCTTACCATCTTGAATCTTGACGCTCAAGTTTCATGAAGAACGCAATAATAAACATATCAACATCCATCATATATATATGTATATATATATATATATATGTATATATATACCACTAATAAAATCTAGAGCTATAAAAAAACAGAGCTTGTTTCATTCAAAAGCTAAAATATTTTAAAATTAACTTATAAAATTAATCAAAGGATATCCACCGTACATGAATATTTACTCATTTAAACTTTTAATGACAAATATATAAATTTTCAAAAGAATACAAGATTTGATCTCTAAAAATATAACTTAAATCCTTTCAGGATGAATTATCCAAATTCAAATTCAAATCTTTATCATTTTTTAAAAATCCATTATCCATGATGACTATTTATTATTCAGATTTTTATTGACAAAAACATTTTTCTTTCCATATCCTATAACCTTAATTTCTTAATTATTTAAAAATTCAGATATCGAAAAAAAATTCAAACCTATTCCTAGAAGAGATAAAGAAAAAAAACTCAACACCAAACATTAATGATTCTATATATAAATCACACTTATTTGTAATTTGAAAGGTCATCGGAAGAGTGTTTGAAATTGCAGTATAAAGCATTTTTTAAATAATTATATATATGATGAAAATATATAAAAATATTTATTTTAAATTTTTTTATTTGTTTCCATATTAGCACTTAAAATCATTGAAAAAATTAAGAAATTTTCAATTTAATATTTTTTAAATACAAATATTTTTAAAAAATATATAAAAAGAAAAGCAGAAATTGTGCTGAACACACTCTAAAGAAATAGAATTTGAAGACAAGGGCTGAATTTCGCATGACTTTTATTAATAAATTTGGGTTGATTACAAAATTCAATTGACAGAATAAAATGATACTCGGTGAGAAAACAATTCATAAATCTTCAATATATTTTATAGAATCGTGCATCTTATAAATAAATAGGTTTATAACCCTTGATTTTTGCAGGCAAGCCGCTCCAGTTGACGTGTCATCATCCGGTGCTGTATAGAAGCTAAACCGTTGGATTTGATTAACTCCAGCTCTCCCCGGGACTTCAGTCTCTTGGGTTTATTTTCTGTGCAGCCGGTGTTTGATTAAGATGTATACATTCTATTTACTTAAACAATCTAAATTACTTCTTCTGTAATTTATTTTTTAAAGAAATTATTTATTTAATTCAAGTAATTTTATCAACAACATAACACTAGTTTATTACAAAAAAACTTGATGTGTTTAATTTTATAATAAAATATATATTTTTAAAAATTACAAACGATCAATCATGTTCTGATGATTAAGAAGATATGCTTATTTTAAAATTCTTTAAAATTTATTACATGTAAAATCTATTCTTAATCAACATGCAAGCTAATTCAAAAACATATTATGTTTATGTTTACGTGATATAAGTTGTTTTTTAAATAGTGTTTGATATACTAAATAATATTGATTGGATTGGACAAGACAAAACTACACTGGACAAATAAATGTCTTGTTTTGTGTTTTGTATATAGTGGAGTGGATTGAACAATTTATTTTATATTTATACTTTTATGTTTGGTAAACATAAGGCAAGATAGAACAATATACTGTAATGATAATAATATATTTGTTTTGTTTAATGCTTGGAGTGTAGATTATATATTCTAATAAAAAAATATTCTGTTTTTAATATAATAAATAAATATTTTTTTAAAAAATCATTATTAATATTTATTTAAGTATTACTTTATATTGAACAAAATCTATAATTTTTTTTGTTAATTAACAAGTGTTTTTAATAATCAGCTAACTTGAAAGCACTTGTAACTGCTTAAAATTATCTTATATTTGCATTTTCGAAACAACTCCAAGTGAAAAATTTCAATTCTTTGATTTATTTTTTATTTTTAATATCAAGCCATTACTTATTTATACCTGTAATGAAATATAGCCAATAATGTCTTGTATGTCTCATAAACTTATGAAAAGCACAGATTGTGTTGAAATAATGATAGCTATCAAAAACCTGATTGACATCGAGTTTTCAAGACTATTTAAGAAGAAATAAAAACTTTTCTGTGTAAGAAAGAAAGAAGGGATTGGATATCATCTTGGCAAACAGTTCTTATTCACCCAACTTTCGCTACAAGCGTGCTGGAAATATCCAAACACGCAATTCAATATATGGATCACCATGGTTAGATTCTCAGCCATGAATGAAATGGTATGTGTAAGTTACAATAAAAAAGCCAGGTTCTTAGTGAAAAACATGCAAAGAAAATACCAATCAGCAGTAGTCTTCATCATAAGATGGGTCTCATCTCCCTTAGGCTGATCCAAATTCCGGGAACCACTCCTCATGCTTCTCCATATCTGATTGGGAAATACTGCGCTGAACCTTCCACAAGGCTTCTTCAAAATCATACATTGCAATAGGATCATTTGAAACCTCATCCTTAGGCATGTTCTTAATATCATCTTGTGGCTTGCTTGTTATCTTTCACCTCATGCCATTCAAAGAAGCATCTCTGGAAACATTAGTTAGAGCATCTTCACTGTATCCCTCCGTCCTGCGAGCAACTTCATCAATATCTACATCAGTGGCCACCTGTATAATAACAATGATAATCAACGTGTACTCTCTATGGAATCAAATGGACTAGCATGGTTGAGATTGCTATTTACAGGGAACCTTTGTAACAACAACATCAGATGGCCAAGCAAACCCCCAAACAACTTGAGCAGCATGGTTGAGATTGCTATTTACAGGGAACCTTTGTAACAACAACATCAGATGGCAAAATAAGGGAATGGAAGCAAACCCCCAAACAACTTGAGTTCTACATAAATCAAAGATCTTATTCCTGGAAATAAAACTTCATGTATCTTGAATTAAGGATAGTAGTCACACTGGCAGAATAAGTTTGTCATGCAGCCAAGTACAGATCATATGATCAAGAAATGCTATATGAAGCCATTTCATAACCGAGGAATTATTGAAAATCATCACAATGGCTTCATAGTATCGATGTGGTAGTATGGAATTATGAAGATATATCAAATATGCTCCAGTGAATGTGTACATTTATGTTCTAAATTGCTAAATCCATGTCTAGATATGATATTGTTACACGAGTTATGACCCCAAAGTCAAGAGGTATTCAAATGATTAGCCTACAGAAATTGGTCGGAAGGTCTTGCAATAAATCTACAATGGCTATTCAACTTGCACCTCTGGCGCATTACTCTCTTTCCAAACATCCCACTGTCTGGCTACCTAGGTTAGGTAACAAAAGGCCTCACAAAATTTACAAATGACAGATAATGTTGGCTTGAGATTCTTAGCAAAGGCAAATTAAAAAATAAATAAATTATGAAACCTTTATGTGGATCATTAAAATTGCAGCCCTTTCATTCAACTCTTTGTTATCCACAACAATTGACCGGAGTTGGTACCATAGACAAGTGAATCAGGCAAACTATTCGTAAGATTCTGATTTTACTTATATTCTATTCTTTCATTCCAAGAAAACAACCTAGAAACTAAAAACTGTCACTTGTGAATAATTCAAATTGGAATTATGCAGAACCCTTCTTAGCAATTGTCCACTTTCAGTTTCCGTTTGCTAGCTTACGCTGCTTAGCATGGCAATTTAACCCCAATGCTCAGTTACATAGTTTATTATTACGTGAAGGAATTTCCTTCAAACCATCATATAGATTTTTACTACATGCTCAATTACATGGTTTATTATTAAGTTAAGTAATGTTGTTTAAAAGAATTATATTCACAATAGTCTTTAGTCTTATCAAAAAAGAGGAACAGAACAAAGGTATCATAGATCAATACCGCTAGGCGCTAGGTGACAAGGCGACGTGTGGCCTAACAATAACAACTCAAAGAATGATTTGATTTGATTTGATCCAAGATCTGTAATATATACCATGAATCAAAATGGAGAAAGACCTTAATCCAACAATACTGCTAGATATAATATCAGTTGGTATAGTCAATTTACCTCAATAGTTTTCAAATTGATCCTAATAAGCTCCTTACGACTCTCAAAATTTGAAAATGGAATATAAATATGCTTTTCCAATCTCCTCCTACATTGCATTTATATCACATAAGATAGAGCCAGAGCAATGAGGATGCTTACTTTTCCAACCTCCTCCTGCATTGCATTTATATCACATAAGATTAAGCCAGAGCAACGAGGATGCTGTATTACATAGTGGATAGATTGCCTTTTAGGATGGATCTAAGAATTCCAGAAGGCAAAAAAATCTCAAAAATATTTACCAGAAGACAACGAACCGATCTTAGTGCCTCATCTATGTCCCAAGAAAAGTTTGTAGCTGCCAAAACCATCACTATTTTCCGATGGGCATCTTCACAAGTGGGACTATTGTTTACACCATCTACCTGAACCAAAAGTTCAGATTTGACCCTTCGAGATGATTCATGTTCCCCTGAAGCCCTGAAGATTGAGATCATACAAAACCAGATTCAATCTTATGATAGAAAAAATAAATGATGTCATTTAAAAAAAGCACATTTCTAACTCTAGCTAATTTTCAGACTTTAGCTACATTTCAAACTGAATGAGTCCCATTTTGTTTAAAAAAGCACCACCGCAACAGATGGTTCCTTCAACAACTCATGAATGATCTACACGATGGTTCTTTACGTAGATTTTCCTCATGAAATGTGAATATGCTAATGGACAAATCACACCACCAAATCATCAGAGTCAATTATTGCCAAAACACTACAGTTTGCAAAGATAGAAAAAGTACCATTTCACCTTGTAGAGTTCAACGAGCACATTCTCAATAGATTCCCGAGAATCATAGGGGTAGAGATGACGAAAAGATTTGATCGCCTCATTTGCCTCATCAGCTCAATCCAATTGCTTCATCACCACTGCCATGTCTTTCAAGGAACTATTAACCCGATCCCCAGCATTGATAGCAGCCCATAATAGGGAAAAAACCTTGCTTAGTTGCTTGGATCCTTATTCGTTAACTGTAATTAAAGATTCAAATATCAAAATCACGCACAAACACAGTAACTTAAGCACGAGCATTGCAAGCAGCATAGAAAGCAGGTTAGTACATCTCGATCTTCTTCCCAGGCTCACTCGGTGCCGGGACCACTAATCTGCCACTGCTCTTGCTGTCCATAGTGGTCGTTGGAGAAGATGAAGACAGAGAAAGCGATGGTTCTTCGGAGTGAAGGAGGCTAGAGAGGGAGAAAGTTTTAGCGGAGGAAGCTAGGGATCAATTACTGTTGTCTGAGAGAATCCATTTTTGAAGAGAAACGAGAGTTTCTTTTTCACGGCAACAGATACATAGAGATGAAGAAAAGATAACAAATTTTTCATATTTTTAAAGGGCATTATAGTCATTTCACACACCCAACATAGCCGTAAGGCCCATGACCATTTCCATCTCGAGCCATAGACCACGTGCAGTCTTCTGTCAAATCTGGCATACCCATTCCCTTTAGCGGGCCTATCAGGCCCAATAACTAAACCCGGTCCAGGTTGGGTTAACGTTTTCTTTTCTTTTTATACGAAGCAGCGTTTACCAAACAGGAAACTTCCTCATGTTATCCAACGGCTATTTCTTCTCCCTCACAAGTCAAACACTGCTAACGCACACACCCAAACACCTCTCCTCTCTCCTCCTCCTCCTCCTCCTCATATCCAAAAGAACGATAACGAATGCGTAGTCGTCTGTCGCTGATGATGTAAATCAATCAATCAATCAATCAAAGTCGATCAAAGAAAATGAAGCGGTTCGTCTACATCAACGATGATGAGTCATCGCCTACACATGATCTTTACTGCGACAACCGCATTTCCAATCGGAAATACACTCTCCTCAATTTCCTCCCTAAAAATCTCATGGAGCAGTTCAGGTTCTCTCTCTTCTTTAAATTTCATTTTGTAGTTCCACGTTAGCTACATAGGCCTTTACGTATCTGATCGATACAATTTGATCGTTTTTTTATAATATTGTTTTTCAGAAGAATCAGAAATGAAAATTATGATTGCTAATTTTGTAATTTCACCTAAAATTAGGGTTATCTATGCAATTTTGTGAGGAGATGGTGTTGATTTGATTAGGGTTTGATTTTGCAGTCGGTTTATGAACCAGTACTTCTTGTTGATTGCGTGTCTTCAATTATGGTCGCTTATTACCCCGGTGAATCCGGCGAGCACTTGGGGACCGTTGATTTTTATATTTGCCGTGTCTGCTACGAAAGAGGCTTGGGATGATTATAATAGATATTTGTCTGATAAGAAGGCGAATGAGAAACAAGTTTGGATTGTTAGGAAGGGGATCAAGAAACATGTATGGAAATGCTACTTACTTTTGGATGCTTTGGGCTTTAGGATTGATGTGGTTGTCGATTTTTTGATGTGTTTGTTGTGTGTGATTTGTAGATTCAAGCGCAGGATATATGTGTCGGTAATTTAGTGTGGCTTCGTGAGAATGATGAAGTGCCGTGTGATCTTGTTTTGATTGGTACATCAGATCCTCAAGGGCTTTGTTATATAGAGGTAAATGGTTGTTTATATTGATCAGTGTTGTTAAAATTTTGTAGTGATTGTTGTTTCATTGTTGCATCTGCAGGGAAGTATGGATAACATATGTTAACAAATGTGGGGATATTCACAGCTTTAGAGCTGTGTTGATAATTTATCATCTACATTTTCTAGCTGGGATATGACTTTCTGTATATTAGATTGTATACAATTTTTGGTCTCTTTCAAGATTGAAATAGTTTGACTGTGTAAGGTTAAGGAAGATGAATTAGGCTACAACAACAACAACAACAACAACGTGTTAGACAAATGGTTTCTTAATTTCAATAAAGTATTTTAGAACATTCCTGTGATTAAGCCTTCTAAGCAGCTGTGGGATGGATGTTCTCGAGTCATGAAACCATCTTTCTCCCTTTTTAGGAGCTACAACTTACCAAAGTTCTTTGTTTGTCACTTTTCTTGAATTGATTTCTTGCTTTCCTCTGACATTATTGTTAATGGAGTGATGGGTGGAAGCTCCACTGTTGGAGAGATATCTTTTTCTGCATGAAGCTTCTTTCACACCCATTGTTAGATTTTTTTTTAATGTATATGTATGCCTTAATTCATCTAAAGTGTAAGCTTTCAGTTTTTGTATAAATATCCTTGTACGTTCTAGCTATGCCTGTGGACTGGGATTCAATTTCCTATAGCATATTCTACCCCCCCTTCAAATATCTAGACCTGACCCTTGATTAGAAACTCAAAATTACCCCTTCCCCTGTCCAAATGGTAACTGTAATGTTCAATGTGGTGCAATATTGTAGTATGACTTTTGAGGTGTTCTTTTTCCAAACATTTCAGGATCCTGATTATATAACATACTTTGCAGACAGCTGCTCTAGATGGTGAAACTGATTTGAAGACGAGGGTAACACCCTCTGCTTGCATGGGGATAGATTTTGAATTATTGCACAAAATTAAGGCAAGTATTTTTTTAATTAAGATTTCATGTAAAAGTCATTTGTTTGTATTCCATTGGTCAATCATTCATTGTTTCCTTGTTTATCCTTAGGGTGTTATCGAATGCCCCAATCCAGATAAAGACATCCGACGACTTGATGCAAATTTACGCCTGTTTCCTCCATTTATTGATAATGATGTGTGCCCATTGACCATAAAAAACACAATTCTTCAGTCATGCTACTTGCGTAACACTGAGTGGGCTTGTGGAGTTGCTGTCTACACAGGCAATTTCCTACTTATTGAAATGCAGTGAGCTTAACTATTTTGTGTTATTAGTTTATTATTCTCAACTTGCATAACCTTTTATGCACAGTGCCTTGGTATGGATTAGATTATTGATGCATGTCCAATTGTCTCAATGAATGTATTCAATATCAATTGCAGCAGAGTTAAATTATGCAATTTCTGTATTTGATGCTTCCTTTTCAGGTAATGAAACTAAGCTGGGTATGAGTAGGGGTATACCTGAACCAAAGCTGACAGCTATGGATGCCATGATTGACAAGTTGACTGGAGCTATATTTGTTTTTCAAATAGTGGTTGTTATGGTTCTAGGGATAGCCGGGAATGTCTGGAAGGACACTGAAGCTAGAAAGGTAATGTTGTTGTGCTTGCCAGACTATGATGCTCTATTATTATTTTTTAGATAAAAGAAAATGCTATGTTAATGAAAATGTAAAATAATAGAAAGACAAATGAAGTCAAGTCATTCTCCATGGAAGCACAATAACAAAACAGAAAACTTATAAATTGGGCACTGCTATCCCATAGAATGTCAACCATGGATAACCCTTAGAAGTGACAGGAAGCATGGCGCCATAAAGATACCATATCAAATTTCTAGAAGTATATTGGTTCTAAAAAACTCTTGCATTTCTCTCTTATCAAAAGCACCAAAAATTGCACTGGTTGCACATTGTCATAAAACCTCAAATCCTTCTCTCAAATACCAAATGAGATCAGCATACAATCAGCCATTGTACTTGCAAATACTTCATATTCACCACCATAGCCTAATAATTAATATACGCTGTATACTTATTGAGCTGAACTTGAGGTCTTTGTTCAGTCGTTTGCACCTCTTAAGAATGTTGATTTCGAATAACATTACCTTAATAGAAAAGAACACCGAAACTAGTCATGTTAACCAGGAAACATACTGGTTTCATAATAGTAGCTCAATTTGCCTCTTATTTCCATCCCATAATGTGGAAGTTTTATATTGTAGTGAATTTTTTTTCTATGTTTTTTGTGTATGAAAATGTTTGCCTTCAAACACATACTCAAGTTTTGATTTTGCATCCTTTACAGCAATGGTATGTTTTATATCCAGATGAGGGTCCTTGGTATGAGCTACTAGTGATCCCTCTACGCTTCGAGCTTCTTTGTTCCATCATGATTCCGATATCGATTAAGGTAAGTTTGCATAATGTGGTAATTATTTTAGAGCACCCATATTATTGTTGTTTTGATGGATTGGCATTGATTTCACTCATGCCTCATGAATGTTGGAAGAATCATAGTCCAGTTTGAGCAACTAAGGACACTATGGGCCTGTCCACTCCCCTGTAAAAGGATGGATGAGATCTTAGAGGGAAAAAAACTAAAAAAAATGCAAACTGATTTTTCTGCTCCTTTCAGCTAGAAGCTGAAGATTTCTGTATTATCCCATGTATGAACTCTAGAGAAGCTATAAATTGTTATGGCAGATTTATTTTCATTCATGAAAAAGATTTTGATTATTTGGAGGCCTTTGGTAATTGATCTTGTATAACTGTTGGAAAATTGTGAAGGGAGGGTTTATTTTTGTATTCATGCCATATCAGTTTAAATTTCCAATCACTAATGAGATTTACAATCCTGAAGAAATTACAATGATACTTTCTGCTTAATTTTGTTACAAATTTTGCCCTGTTATGTGTTGACACTGCAAACTATCTCATTTTTCTGGTGCAATGTGATGATGAGTTTATTGATTTTTTATGATCACCATCTAGGCCAGTGTGTAAAATCTGAACTTCTTTCTGCAACAGGTATCTCTGGATCTTGTTAAGAGCTTATATGCAAAGTTCATTGATTGGGATAGGGAGATGATTGACCTAGAAACTGATACTCCATCCCACGCAACAAAGTAAGTTATAGAATGAAAGTAAAACACTTGTTTTGAACTAGATATGGAAATCCAGATATTCGAACACATAATTGAAGTATCATTTGTTTTATGTGGCAGCACAGCAATAAGTGAGGATCTTGGGCAAGTTGAGTACATTTTGACTGACAAAACCGGAACCCTCACTGAAAATAAAATGGTTTTCAGAATATGTTGCATCAGTGGCAATTTTTACGGGAATGAGGCTGGGGATGCTTCGAAAGGTTTCTTTCCCCCCTCCCTCACACTTTCTCTTGATTTTTCAAGCTCGTCTTTTTTCCTCAAATTCAGACTTAATCAAATTAATACATTTTCTTCACTTGTAGTTGCTGCACTTTGAATGCCTTCTGTTGTTTTGAATTTACAGTTTTAAGCTTAGTTTTGGAATCAGGTTAGAAGCTGTTAAGTCAATTTTGTGCCTGCATGTGTGTCGTATATAGATCAGTTACTTCCATAGGCATTTATAGTTGAGTTTCTTCTACAAGTTTGTTTCCTGAATAGCCAAGATTAGTTGTTTAAAAGCATACCTTGCCCACAACCAGTTAATTTTAATTATGCAATCTCCATAGATCCAAGACATGTTGGTTTAATCTCTAGAATCAAACTCTTCACCATATTGCCATTTGTATGACTGGTGATGTAAAATATGTTTTCATTTTGAAGAATGCTTATATACTCTATACTCTTACTTTCACTGGGAAGCTGATTGTACTTCTGAGAAAGCTAATCTGTTTTCAAGATCTACAGGTAGATGTGTGTATGATTTCAAGGTTCCATAAATTAGAAATAGATGAAGCTTAAGTATGCATACACTTTTATGGATGTTTTGATCCATGTGTGTCATTTATCTCTATTGTATTTCGTGTTTATGCATCTGATGAATGAAAATATAAGTTAATGGAATTTATTGGAGCAGATTGCAACTGTCATGGTTTTAAATGTTTTTTTTTATGAGATGCGAAAATCTTTGAAATAGAAAAAGGCACAAAGGCCTATACAATTGTCATCATGCTGGCATCTGTTTCAGTAACTCATGCTTTGAATAAAAATTCTGAGTATTTTGCATTTTAGATCCGACGGGGAATGCCTTTTACTTCCAATCCTTGACCATATCACACGAATTTAAGTTTGAATTTTTTGACATTAGATTTCTGCTGTCATCCATCCAGGTTCTGTCATGCTTAAGTGCATTACCAGTGCCCCATCATCATTAGATTCATTAATTTCATGCTTGCTTCAACTCATAGTCTGTTAAATTTTGTATGATCAGAATTTAAATTTATTCCTCTATTTTCTTGGAAATCATTTATAGCTTGCATGAGAATATATGGTTATTTATTGCTTACGTTTCTGGTTGAATATTCTTACTTTAGAATTCTGAACTTATGTTGCCATGAATAATAAAGAACAACAGATATTTAGATTTGTGTTTCTAATTTATTTATTTATTTTTAATTCATGCATGTTTTCTTGCATCAAAAGTACTTTTCTGACTTGGATATTCTTGGATTTTTGGTTCAAACTGTTCCCATTCTTTTTGCACAGATAAGCAATTGTTAAATGCCATTTCTAGTGGATCTCCTGATGTTGTTCGGTTTCTCACAGTCATGGCAATATGTAATACTGTTATACCTGTCCCAAGGTGACTCACATTCTTTTAATTATTAAATTTTTTTCCTTATATTCTTTAAAGTTCTTTTCCTTGTATTGAGGTTTTATCCTCAAATGCAAACCCATCAATGTGCTTGATAGCAACATCGTCTCGTCATTCTAAAATATTCCTTCTTGGCTTTTCTGTTTGTAGCAAAACTGGAGCTATCTTGTACAAAGCGCAATCCCAGGATGAGGACGCACTTGTCCATGCTGCTGCTAAGTTAAACATGGTCCTCGTCTGTAAAAATGGAAATATTCTTGGTAAAACTCATTTTCATCTGGCTGTTGAGATGGCTCCAAAACTGGATATGATAAGATAAGTTTAATTATTTTAATGTTTTGCAGAGCTTAGATTCAATACTTCAGCAATTCAGTATGAAGTACTGGAAACTCTGGAGTTCACATCTGATAGGAAAAGAATGTCAGTAGTGGTGAGAGATTGCCAAAATGGAAAGATTTTGCTTTTGTCAAAGGGAGCTGATGAAGCAATTCTTCCTTATGCTTCTCCTGGTAAATTTATATATAGGAGCTGCTAATTGATTGTTGGAGGATAGCAAGAAAACATTTTAAGTTGCACGGATAAAATTATTCTTCCACGTACATGTTCTCTGCTTGATGGATTATGGTGCCTTTCCATCCACATAATATTCTCCGTGAATTTAGATCCTCTTGATTGTCTATATTATATAATGTAGGTAATCCAGAAATCAACTTGCTCCTACACTGTACTTATAAGCATGAACCTCCTACAGTCTTTACTCCTCTTGTTCTTCTTGAGCCATATTATCTTTGAGCAATTGCATTTTTGCTTTAGGGTGCTAATGGTAATCCGACACCATATCATGTCTTTTTAGGTGCAACTGCTCTATAATGTGTTCCAAGTGGATTTTTTTGTTTACTTGGATGCCTGGGACCTTGAGTCACGTGTCTTTGTGGAGTTTATTGTGCTTTGTCTTAGAAAAAGGTCTTTAAAGTGTCTACTCTACATTCAAAGATAAGGGCCCAAATTTAAAACTTTGGGACCAGCTTCTCCATAAAACTCAATCACCTCTCTTCTTTAAAGTGTCTTTTTAGGTTTTTTTTTTTTTTTTTAAGATCCACTTTTTAGGTTTTTTTTTTTTTTTTTTTAAGATCCGTGTTCAGATCTCATTCAAACTGAGAACCTCACAGCTTCCTAACTCCTTGCATTAGGACTTTGAAATGTTTTCTTATTACACGACTGCTTTCTTGTCATTCATAAGTTTTGGCCCATTTTTTCAGGCAATCAGTTGGCATCTTCCTACCTTTCAGATTGAAGGATTGCCTATTTTATTTTGGATATTGTTCATTAATTGTTTAGGATTATTTTAAGGCACATGAGCTGCCTTCGCTCATCTCGAAAGCTTTGTTGTGCTTGTAGTATATTTTCTAATAGTTATCATCGATAGGATTGCATTCATCCATATCACTGTGGTTGTTCTGGGGTTATAAACCCAGGGATGATGCTATTACCTATACAGAAAGAAGTTTGCTTTAGTAGTTGGAGAACATTATTAGTGGTGGTTACTAGGCAGCTATTTCAATTTGTCATGGTTGCGGGTGTAGAACCCATATTTCAATTTGTCATTGCTTGATTTTTAATTTGATAATCTCAAATCAATTTCAGGACAACAAACAAGGATATTTAATGAGGCTGTGGAACAATATTCTCAATTGGGGCTGCGCACATTATGCTTGGCTTGGCGTGAATTAAAAGAAGATGAATATGAGGAGTGGTCTTATATGTTTAGAGAGGCCAGTAGTACTTTGGTTGATAGGGAGGTAAAGGATACATCTCTCTTATCTCTCTGTTCATGCTTAATTTTCTTAAAGGAGTACTAATTCAATAATGAATACACATGATCTGGGTCTTATATGTTACTATTTCCTTCAGTGGAGAATAGCTGAGGTCTGCCAAAGATTAGAACGTGATCTTGAAGTTCTTGGAGTTACTGCCATCGAGGACCGTCTACAGGTGAGTATTTTCAGAGTCATGACACTGAGATCCAACCTTTTGCTTTTAGATGCAGACATTTTTCATCTCTATTTCTGACAAAAATATTTCAGGATGGTGTCCCAGAAACAATTTACACTTTAAGAAAAGCAGGAATACATTTTTGGATGCTTACTGGAGACAAGCAAAATACAGCCATACAAATTGCTCTCTCATGCAACTTCATTTCACCAGGTTGATTGAAATTCTTTGTAGTCCATTTTCTTGTCATGTGGAAGTCATTTGTTTTAATTTTCTCAATAGTAATAATTGTCAAGTTAGATGCATACAAATTGCTCTCTCATGCAACTTCATTTCACCAGGTTGATTGAAATTCTTTGCAGTCCTTTTTCTTGTAACATGGAAGTCATTTATTTTAATTTTTCTCAATAGTAATAATTGTCAAGGTAGATGCATTCGTTCCAAAAAGCTGAGACATATAAGATGCATTCTTCAGCAACCATTGCTTGTCCATGATCTTCCTGCTTGTTTACATTAAATTTATCTCCCCTCTTTCATTCTGCTAAAAATCCGTTGGCAACCTAGAACTCTCTATGCTTCCATTGTTGGTTCTTTATTTCTACATTTCCTCAATCCACATGACATTTTTTGCACAATCAAAATATAAGTAATCCTATATCTTGCTTTTCTTTGGTCTAATTTCTTAACAGAGCCAAAAGGTCAGCTTCTATTAATTGATGGAAAAACTGAAGAGGAAGTTGGTAGAAGTTTAGAGAGAGTTTTACTTACAATGAGGACAACAGCTTCAGAACCAAAGGTACATCCAACACACTCCATTTTCAGTTTCAATTCATTGATGAGTTCCTTTTCCATCATTTGTCCTCAAATTCAATAGTCCCTTATAGACTTATTTATGTTGATCCCTCCATCTAACATATTAGGTTTAGTTAGGTAGATTTCACATTAGCAGCTCACTCTGTTCGTACTAAAGATTGTCTTCAGGAATGTTAGCTAACCAGGAGCTATAGCCCCTTGGTAGCTGCGGTAGTAATTATTGTCATTGTCGATAGAACAATGCACTCATCTGCCATTTACATTTGCATAAATACTCGTGGATATAATAGTCAAAGAGCCTTGTTTGGCCATAAATATTACGATGATTTTGGTATGCTGAATTTCTAGAGAGACTAGACAGATGAACTGCAGAATTACGTTTTACATTATCCTCAATGGTGCATGCTTTGAGTAATTTTTATGACACATGCTTTTCTTTACAGGATGTTGCATTTGTTGTTGATGGCTGGGCTCTTGAAATTGCACTGAAGCATTACTGGAAAGCATTCACTGAATTAGCAATATTATCAAGAACTGCTATATGTTGCCGTGTGACACCATCTCAAAAAGCACAGGTGATCTTTGGCAGGTTTCAGTAATGCTGGCATTTCTTTGCATGCCTCACTTGGACTTTAAAATTAAACTGAGACTGTGAATGTTACTCAATTAAGTCCCTTTTTATCTTGATCCTTTAATTTTTATATATTAAAGTTTGATGTCACCATCAACATAAGAAAAATTAGGTCTATTGAATAGCATCCTAAGCTCAATTGCGGAGAAGGATGCAGGCTTCATTCATTTGGAAAAAAGAAAAAGAAAAAGAATTGTTAAAATCTTTAGTGAAGGTAAATATGCGTATGCGGATCAGTTGTCTGTCTATTAATCATAGCGGATGTTGATGGCATAACTAGATCTAGTCCGGGCTCAATAGCTGTTGAATGAATCTCACTTTTTCAAGAGACACTAGCCATGCAGTACCAAAGGAGGACAGAAAAAGATGAAGATGGGTAGATGAACACTTCGTTTGGGAGTTTGAAGGGAGGAAGAAGAGGGGATAAGGCTTAAAGGAGAACAAATAGTTATCCTCTCTACCTTGTTGATAGTCTTGCTCCTGTCTGTTCTAAATGATGTATATATATGGAATGGAAAAGGTGTGTTGTAGGAATCACAAAGACAATTCATCAATGTCTTATCCATTTAAATTCTCTCAACATGGGGAAATTAAAGTGGGTTTGATAGGAGTAAGGAACCTCTTCTGAATGCCCAAAATCCTTCCCTCTCTGATAAAAGTACTCCCACCCACAACCAATTTCCTTTCATTGCCTTTCCCTCACGTCTTTCCGTCAACCTAGTAGGAATTTTATGATCACATGGCACTCCTATCTTGCTTCTATATCTTTTTATACACAGGGATATCATTCTCAAGGGCCCCCTACCTTTGTATGGCAGAATTTTAGTTTGAAAAAATTGGCCAGCTTTTGAAACAAACGGAACATCATTTGCTGTCGTTGGTGTGACCAAAATTGCAAGCTTGTATTCTGTTCATCTTGTATAGGTTGGAACGCCTAGATTTAGGCCAGCCCTTCATTTCTCTTACTTTTGACAAAACAGCATCATGGTTAATTTTCTCTCTAAAATACGATGGATGTCCAAGTAATATGTTTATTTGTGTCTTTCTCCAAATCACTGTGGAAAAGATAATTCAATGACTCATGGAAACTTGTTTTTGCAGCTTGTACAGATCTTAAAATCATGTGATTACCGGACTTTGGCAATTGGCGATGGTGGGAATGATGTGAGAATGATTCAACAAGCTGACATTGGGGTTGGCATTAGTGGGAGAGAAGGACTGCAGGCGGCCAGGGCAGCTGATTATAGCATTGGAAGTAAGTTTTTTCCTATTTTTTTTAATGTGCGAGTCATGTCTCAGTTTTACAAGGTTTGCATCACATGATATAACTATTATAAGTTAGATGCTTAATGTACTGACTTGATTTAGAAAACTTGCTGCTAGCTGCTTACGCTGTTGCTTCTTGTTTCTATTAAGGAACGACTCTCGTACTTCTGGGCATCAACAGTTAGAATCAAATCCTCTACCATGTTTGGATGCTAATGGTTTCAAAATAACTGTTCTCAAGCTGTTGGCGTTGATGACACTTGTTTAGATTTTAGGAACATTAATATTTTTATTAAAAACTTGAAAGCATTAAATAAACTAAGTGCTGGTTAATGTTTACTACCTAATAGTTTAAGATACATGATTTTACTAGTGCACTTCAGATTTGTAATTGTGAAACAGTGATCTTCTTGAAGACATGATAAAAAACTTGCACATGGTTTCTGGAAACAAGGTTTACTAGATCATTACTATACCAAAGCCTAGATGAGAGATATTGTTAGCCGCTGTGTGATATGCAACTTTTCTTGACCAATGTATTCATGGGGCCTGTTCCACCCCCTCTCCTTTTCCTTGTTTGCTGGAGGAAGAAACTGTAAAATTTTAATCATGACAGCTTAAATATTTCAACTGTTTTAATGTATGACATCACCTAAGACAATTTTTTTGAAAATTATAATCAATTACATAAAGTGGGGAATTTCCACCAACTCTTCTTGTCTTGTATATTTTGCAAGATCAGTTGATTGATTTTATGCAAATATTGTTTAATGTTATTTAATTGTGACATGCAAACCACCAATGAAAGAGGAAGTTATGTTTAGTATGTTTTGTTGTTGCAGTTTGATTTTCTTTTCAATTAGTTCTTCATGTTTGGCCTTTCCTGACCTACACTATTGGTCTCAGGATTCAGGTTTCTAAAAAGATTGATACTTGTCCATGGCCGGTATTCGTATAACCGAACTGCATTCCTGTCCCAGTATTCTTTCTATAAATCCCTACTGATATGTTTCATCCAAATCTTGTGAGTTTTTTCCACATTCAATGCCTTCTTTTGTTGCTTTCCCCATCTTGGTAGTAAACAGTTAGCACATTAATTTTGGTGGGATGCACTTTATGGCCTTTGTTTTCCCATTGCTGACAGTAGTGCATTTTCAGCTTCTCTTTTATTTCAGGTGTCTCTGGGACCAGTCTTTTCAATTCTGTTAGTTTGATGGCTTATAACGTTTTTTACACCAGCATACCTGTTCTAGTTAGTGTCCTTGACAAAGATCTCAGTGAAGAAACTGTAATGCAGCATCCACAAATTCTGTTTTACTGTCAAGCTGGGAGGTACACCTTTTCTCTAGTTTAAACGAGATAGGCTGACAAATCCATAGTTAACTACAGTTCTTGTTAGTACATAATCATTAAACTAAGTTATGATCATTCTGGATGCAGGCTTCTTAACCCAAGCACATTTGCAGGATGGTTTGGCCGGTCCCTTTTTCATGTGAGTGCCATTTTCATTCCTTTTGTTTCCTTTCTGCTAATATTAAGTGACTAGTGGATAATCAATGCTTGCAACTGAGATTTGAAGAAATGTCTAATGATGCCGACGAAACTTGATATCAGTGATGGAAACATCAATGTATAAAGGACAACTGATTCCTTGGCTAATTTTAACGAAAAATGAACTAGTTGATATAGTGAGATTTCATGGTTGAGAATGTTTAGTTGTGAAACTGAAAGCACAACTTTCTACGAGATGTGGTTTATGGATTTTCTGATGGCTCAAATAATTGCCTTTTCTGATGGCTCAAATAATTGCTTCTTGGGTGTTCAAGGTTTTGCATGTATATATACTTCATTTTCAGATTTTTCAACTGTAGAAGTTCCAAAATATTGAGCTTGTACAAGAGTGCGTGTTAGATCATGTGATTACACAATTAAAAATTCTTCTTTTTTTGTTATTTCATCTTAAAAAATGTTTTTGAAAGTTTACTTCATGAAAGAAACCCCGAAGCGATATGAAGATTTTCTATAAAATATTTGTTCATCTTGTGACTTGTATATTGATACTGGGATGATTTGCAGGCGATTGTTGTATTTGTAATCAGCATACATGCCTATGCATTTGAAAAAAGCGAAATGGAGGAGGTTGGGATGGTGGCCCTCTCCGGATGTATATGGTTACAGGCTTTCGTTGTAACATTAGAGACCAAGTGAGCATCCATCTCTCCTCTGTCTTTTGTAATGTTTGAAACTTTTCTTTTGATTTTCAGAGAAGCGAAATAAGTATGAAAATAGCTGCATACAAAGGTTGCACAGGCTTTGTCTCCTGAATGCCCTGTTGTGCTATGTGATTTAATAGTGGAAGATGTGCATGCTTGTGATAGGTTCTTATATTTCTTTGAGCATATGAATCTATTTGGTGTTTATAGGGAATAGAAGATCTACAATATGAATCTTCTGAATTCTAGTGAAATGGCGGATTGCAATATTTCATCCCTCATTGAGGAGGAAAACCCTCAAGTCATCTCAAGAAATTGTTGAGAGACCTGTTATTTCTCATGAAACTTTCCAAAATTGAAGTCAATGGCTGTATAAATTTGTTTTTAACTGTCTTGAATTTTGCTTATGTGCAGCTCCTTTACAATCTTGCAACATCTTGCCATATGGGGGAACTTGATTGCATTTTATGTTATCAACTGGATTGTCAGTGCCATTCCATCATCAGGAATGTACACAATAATGTTCCGGTTATGTAGACAACCATCTTATTGGCTAACTATACTGGTAAGTGTCTCCTCCATCGTTTCCTTTATTCTTGTGCCTTTACTCCCCCTTTGGTCCACTAGATATAGGTCATAGAAAAGCCCTAGGCCCTTATTTATTCCCTAACAGATCACAAATCCAGATGAAAATGAGTTTTGATCGAATGAAAATTGTTAGAAATCTTGCCAACAACTGTGTGATTTGATGAGCTAGACTAGCAGCTCCTCTCTTGTCCCACCCCCCCACACTTACATGTGACTGATTACAGCATGACGCACCGTGGTATGGATGCTACTGCTGTACTTTAGGAAAATCTTAATATTTTTACTGAATGTTAGCTCATTTTTTGCAGCTCATCGTTGTGGGGGGGATGGGCCCCATTCTAGCTATAAAGTACTTCCGTTATACATACAGACCCAGCAAAATCAACACCCTTCAGCAGGCAGAACGTCTAGGTGGGCCAATTTTGTCTCTCGGTAATATCGAGCCCCAGCAACGATTGATTGAGAAAGAAGTTGCTCCATTATCAATTACTCAACCGAAGAACAGAAACCCGGTTTACGAACCTCTTCTTTCCGATTCTCCTAGCACCAGAAGGTCCTTCGGACCAGGAACTCCTTTTGATTTCTTTCAATCACAATCCAGATTATCTTCAAACTACACAAGAAACTGCAAGGACAATTGAGTTTTACGGGTTGTTCTTCGTCTTCGCTGTGATAACCAGCGTATAGATGACATAGTCGAGCTGTAAGCCGAAGCTTATTTATACATTACTTGTAGTCTCTAGATTGTGAAGGATACATTCCCCCCTCCTTACCCGATTCTGTTGCGCACTTCCCCAAATTTTTGCATCGGATATCAATTCATCCTCAGTAAATGTTAAAACTCGCATTGAGCAAATTTTACGTTAAATGAACTAAAATTCAAGCTGTAGTAAAGATCGAGAAATTATCACGTGGATCTGCTCCTCTTGAGTTCAATCAATTAGATTGCAGTGATTGGCCACGTTTGTAATTATGTTGGGTTCATTTCCTTCAGTGTTTTTAAAATTCAAAAATCCCTGGAAGCACGGCTAGATCTGTGCTGCTCTCGCCGGATATTAATGAGGGCGGTCTAGCCACGGTCGAATGTCCATAGTGATTGGTAGTTAATGCTGTCATGTTCGACTAACTAGGAGGCTTCTAGGATCTAATAAATACAAGATATTTTTATAAATTAATATTCTTTTGATAATTTTATATATGATGTTAAAAAGAATTTTTAAAAAATAAAAATATATATTATTTTAGTATATCTACAAGTAAAAAATATTTTTTTAAAATTATCATTTTCAAATGCCTTCCTGTTTGAAAATAATAATTTGAGTTGATAATAATGATCTGGATTGATAAATCATATGGTTTAGATGAATCATTTAAAAACCCAACTAAATCAATTTGGTTTTATTTAGTTTAAATTTGGTTTTGGATATTAAATTTCTCGGTGGGCTAGGTTGAGTAAATTTGGATTTTAAATTTTTAATCTTATCGTCATCTATCTGTGTTATAAATCAAGTATAATTAATACAACATTCAGCCACCACCAGCTAAGCCAAACCTAAAAAAGGATAGTACTCCCTCCAAAGCTCCAACAATCAATTTATCACTGCAGGGAAAATAATGGACATAGGGACTGACCATGCAGAAATAGATCTGCAGGAACGAGTATCCAAAAACGAACTCACTTCCACAGGTGTCAGCCATACCTGGCGTGAAGTGGAGGAGTCGCAGGCAGGCATTACAGAGTATGGGCTTCTTCTTGTCCCTTTCCATTCCTCCATTAATGAAATGAAACTTGTGATCCCGAAGCTCAGGGGAGGTGGTGGGACCCTGACACACCGTCCATAGCCGTTTTAGCATGGGCTGCTCCCTCACCC
>NW_011499878.1:1692679-1699553 GCF_000495115.2 Populus euphratica | reverse complement strand
TCTAAAGTAAGAATCATTCCAAACACTCCCTTATGGTCCTTCCCCCACCATCATAGCTGTCTTTTCAGATGAGTACTCCTCCTAGGAAACAAATAATATGCCATCGTTGAGGCCACATCAATCTAGGTCCGTGCATCTTCAGCCATTGATTGAGTCACAGGACCTTCTTCGGGTCAAGTTTTAAATTAGATTAGTTCAAGATTTAACCTGATGGGTCAACCCATTGCTCGATGATCAAAAAACCAAGTGAAAATCGATCCGTTTTTATAACTAAGATGATCTGAATTAACTCGTAGATAATAATTAAACTTGAATTATAGCTATATTATTTTAATATATCTATAAGTAAAAAATATATTTTAAAAAATCATCATTTTCAAATGCCTTCCTTTTTAAAATAATAATTTGAGTTGATAATAATGATCTGGATTGATAAATCATATGGTTTAGATGAATCATTTAAAAACCCAACTAAATCAATTTGGTTTTATTTAGTTTAAATTAGGTTTTGGGTATTAAATTTCTCGGTGGACTAGGTTGAGTAAATTTGGATTTTAAATTTTTAATCTTATCGTCATCAATCTGTGTTATAAATCAAGTATAAGATCTGCGATGAGTTAAGAAGTTGGGAATTTATAATCGTATAATTAATACAACATTCAGCCACCACCAGCTAAGCCAAACCTAAAAAAGGATAGTACTCCCTCCAAAGCTCCAACAATCAATTTATCACTGCAGGGAAAATAATGGACATAGGGACTGACCATGCAGAAATAGATCTGCAGGAACGAGTATCCAAAAACGAACTCACTTCCACAGGTGTCAGCCATACCTGGCGTGAAGTGGAGGAGTCGCACGCAGGCATTACAGAGTATGGGCTTCTTCTTGTCCCTTTCCATTCCTCCATTAATGAAATGAAACTTGTGATCCCGAAGCTCAGGGGAGGTGGTGGGACCCTGACACACCGTCCATAGCCGTTTTAGCATGGGCTGCTCCCTCACCTCCACACACCATTTCCTGTGAGTCGAAAACCTTCAGCACCTAACCCCAACACTTCACCGAGACACTGCACCAAACCCTACCCTCTAAAGTAAGAATCATTCCAAACACTCCCTTATGGTCCTTTCCCAACCATCATAGCTGTCTTTTCAGATGAGTACTCCTCCTAGGAAACAAATAATATGCCATCGTTGAGGCCACATCAATCTAGTTCTGTGCATCTTCAGCCATTGATTGAGTCACAGGACCTTCTTCGGGTCAAGTTTTAAATTAGATTAGTTCAAGATTTAACCTGATGGGTCAACTCATTACTCAAAGATCAAAAACCCAAGTGAAAATCGATCCATTTTTATAACCAAGATGATCTGAATTAACTAGTAGATAATAATTAAACTTGATTTATAGTTCATGTTTTATATTTAAGATTTGACTTGGTGAATCGATGAAAACCTGGATAAAAATTAATTTATATTTTATAACTAAGATGTTGTGAATTAACTATATAAGGTTGGTTTTGAGCATGGTTTCCAATTATTTCATGCATTATTTATGCAGTAATCCACCGATAATTAAATGGCTGAAAAATGTAGGTGGCTGCATTAAAGCCAATGGTAAATATTGTCGTTAACTAGGATTATGATCAGTGGCATTAAATAGAGTAGCCATTTTTGATGAAAGGAGACCGGTTTCTATGTTCTGTAGAGGGCCTAGCTAGCTCCACTTCATGGTGGTTGGGATTTTAAATCGTAGTGTACCTTAAGTCCAAGCATCCTATCTCCAAGGGCACCATATTATCTACCGACATATAGCATAAATTAAATCATATATATATATATATAACATCTATTAATTATCAAGACATAACAAGATATTGAACCTATGATGTTTTTCTTAGTTATTAATCTAAGATAATAAGTAGATTAATCTTCAAAAATGTTTGAAAAGTCTATTGCTTGAGAGGGTAAAACAACCTTAAATCCCATGTTGGTTTTGTTAGAAGATGATATACTGTAGGTATTTGATTGTGAGATATATTGACAGGGGGCCGCAGTCATGGAAATTTCTTAGGGCCAAGATTGAAAAAATTAAAATTTATTAATTTTAGTTATAAAATTTAAAATAGTTTTTTCTATAATATTAATGTTTTTTTTATAGAGACCAATCTCAATTTAAAGACTAAATTACATGAAATATATATATATATATATGGTCCAACATTTCAATTTTGCATTAAAAATTTCAAACCCGAGATGCGATAAAGGTGAAGATGTAACCGATCTTACAACATTCCCTACAATGGAAAAAATAAACCAGCACCGAAAATAAAAATTAATTAATTAATGGTTGGTGCATACATTATGCTTGTTTTTGACATTGTAGGAAACATTACAATAGTCATGATATAATGTAAGCTCTCCAATTAATTTATGCTTCTAATAAAATTTAGGTTAATTAATGGTTGGTGCATGAATTTATGAAGAAGTCATAATGTATGCTCTCCCTAATTTATTGTCTCTACTTACTCAAGACCCTAAAATCAATTGCATTATTTGAGCTCTATTTATGTCTACAAACCCAAAAAGACTAAAACTTTCCCTTTTAAGCTTTCAACCTTGCAAAAAGAAAATTGCTTCTTCAACTGGGATTTTTTTTTATAGTGCTTGAACTGTAATTATTAAACATTAATATTTATTAATATAGAATAAAAATAAACAAAATAATAAGAAAAAATAACATTCAAACCCATAAGAATTAGAAAGAATTCTCGAGAAACTTTACGATATTCAGTGAATAAACTAGTAACATCCTATTAATTAGTTTAATTAACCCATTTTAAAGAAAAAATAAATTCATGGAAAAGAGATATCTATATAAATATATTCTTATTATTTTTTGTGGTTCATGGGCTTTTTTTTGTGTTTTTTTATTTTAAGATGGTCTAAAAAATAACTAATATGATGCCATTAATTACTCCCTAGTGTTATAATTTTTTTTCAAAACTCTCACCTATTTTAAAATTATTTTTAATTCTCTCATGTATTTTTCTTTTTTCATTGTTTTTCTCTCATATACTATAAATATCTAATAATTACACTACAAAGAACTTAAAAAAAAAACAGTTGACGAGAAATTCACTGAAAAAAAAATCATTATTAGCAATACGAAATTCAAAATGGAAATCTAGGATAAAAAATTGTAAACTCGAGATCTATAACAAGAAAGAAAATAAGTAATATAAGTTTGAAGAAACCTATTTAATGTTAATTACAACTATTTAAGTTTATTATTTTATTTTTTTGGTAGCTAAGAAATAGAGTTTGAAGGAATCATTCATCGCCATGGGACAAGCATCTTCAGACATGCACAAAAAGCCAAAAAAATATCTGATGATAAGATTAGACCACTTTAGCTTAGCCTAAAAATTCTCACCTTCCCTGCATGCATATTTGCCACGTATTCATTATTCACTATGCCACCTAAGCATTATATATATATATATATATATATATATATATATATCTGTGTGTGTGTGTGTTGCTATAAAATATAGAAGAATTCATGAACCCTATAAAACCCTTCAAGATTTAGCTCTAGCTTGAATGGTAATAAATGGCAAATGAATTTTTTTTTAACTTTCACTTAATTTTGATATAAATTAAGAACTTAATTATCCAAGAAAAAAAGAAGAGTATTAAAATAAAGTTGAGGAGAGTGAAAATGAATTAAGAAATAATTAACAAAAGATAGCCATTCCAATTGAACATTTAATTAAATTTCAATACATATATATTCATCAAACATTAATGAACACTTCTTGAAAATTAAGAACTCGAAGATTCAAGAACTTGAAGAACATAAGTACTTCCGCAAAATACAAGCTAAATTAATAGTAACATGATCATCATCAAAAGGAAATTAATCAAAAACTTAAAAGAGAAAGCAATTTACACCAAATCCACACACACACACACACACTTAAAGCTCCATATGTACGGCTGGTGCTGCTGGCCTGACTTGCATGTACACATGATCCAATCATCTCCATCTGATCCATTCCCATCATCAGCAGCTCCATCTGCTCTACATTAAGAGCTCATTAACCCATCCAAGGTCAGGATCAGAAGTACAAGCCAAACCACCATCACCAATATTATTATGATCATTAATCTTGTCATCAACGAACAGGCCATTATTGCTTGAACAATCTCCATTGAAAAAATTTGATGAGGGGGTTGGAGTTGAAGGTGAAAGAATGAATTGTGGCTGATCTTCTCCACTGAAAGAGACATCAATATTCCATGGAGTGGTGCTGTTGACATTCCTGTTGTGATTAGTAGATGAGGACATAGGTGAAGAAACACTCGCCCCTTCGTTGAAATTCATGGCTTCTAAAGAACTCATTACCTCAGTGAGCACATCTTTGTAACTCACAACTCCAGCCCTAAACTTGCTCAGCGTTTCATTATATCGGGAGATTGGCGAAAACCCGGATAAGGATTGGTGTTTCACCGGTGATAGAGGTGGTGATAATGATGGCGACAATGGCGGTGACATGTGGGACATACCAAGGAGAGTAGAGGTCGGAGAGGAAGTCATAGAATGGCAAACAACGCAACAATGACTATGATTGAGAGATGAACATGGTGAAGCCAAGCTCTTATTGCGTGAAGAAACCTCAGGCAAAATGCGAAGTTGGCGAGGGGAGTGAGCGAAGAAACAAACCTTTCGCTTACAATTCTTGCCATCTTTGCAAGCCTCGGTTCGATAACGAGAAGGGTGAAGCCAACACTCAAAAACACCATGAGAAAACTCACAATTCTCTCCACGGCTACAACCTCCACGCTTAAACTCAGGGCAAACAGTTCCAGAGTAGTGAAACCTACGAGGGTCTCTCCTACGAGCCTTTTCGCCAGGATGAGCAAACGGGCAGTCGGTCCAGTCATGGCTACGGCTGCGCGTACAGCGACGAACTTTGAACTCATACATGCGGAAATGGTCAGAAGAGTACGGATCTAGCTCACCATCAACAACCTTCTCATTGCTGTAGTCATTATAAGGAAGGAATCTTTGAAGATTAGTCTCATATGGAGACATGTCTAGGCTTTCTTGATGGGTTTTCTTTGTAAGGAGTTTTCTTGGTAGAATCTCAAGATCTCTTAAGGGTCTCTTGGGAGAAAGAAGTTGGTGAGGAGTGTAGGGCTTGTGTTGCTCGGCACAAATGGTGCTCATCTCGTGGCTAATTAAGTACAAGCTAAAGGGTATAATAGTTAGTGATCTAATATCGAATTAAGAGGGTAATGAAATTAAGAGAGGATCGAAGGGGAACAAGGAGAAGATGTTGAGGGAGAAGGAACAAATGGTGGGGCTGGATATATAGGTGGTTAGGGAAGGGAGAAAGGGAGAGAAATATTGAAGTATATTGGAGGTAAGGTATGGCAAAAGAAATGCGTGGCTTCATAGTATTAGGGTTCATCATGCAAAAAGAGTAGGTGGCATCTTCTCACAATTCATAGCCCCCAATGCTTTGCTATGTGTATTCACTAGGGTTTGTTTGTTACCAAGAAATTAAATATATAATCCATTGTCACTATACCATAGTTATAAAAAATATTAACATAAAATATTAATGTAATATTTTTTCAAGATAAAAATAAAAATAGAATTGAAAACCAGATACCAAACAAGCTTTTGATTTCACCAGAAGGCCACAGATAATAATTATTTACTTGAAGGCTCATTGCTCACACAAGAGGTGGACTGTAAGCTTGTCACAACTGTCCCAAGCACATATTTTTTATGATTAAACTTTTCCTGGGACCATATAATAGAGACATAAATATATTGATTTGGGTTAATCCTCCAAGATTTTATTCACAAAGATATTCTATATTGGTTATGGTTTATAATTCAACTCCATCGAGTTGTAAAATCTAATTAGTTAAATGTTCAACGTAAGATATATAAAAATTACTATATTAATAAGAAGGTAATTATAATTAATTTGTAATTATTTTTCATATTATTACATTAATTATATTTGTATGCTTCTCAACTTGTTTAATTAGCAATCAATCCGCTCAAAAATTCAAAAATTGACATGATACAAAGTTAGAGTAACAAGTTGGATGGATTCAGCCTGAACTATTTTAATTTTTATAAAATTAAAATGATATCATTTGACTTATAAAAATAATTTATTTTATTTTTTTAAATGAATAAGTTTTTATGTGGTTTTAACAACAAACCATCCTTGTTTATTTTAACACTTAATCCTAATTTTATATCAATTACCGGATCAAATTGGGTTTAATAACCAAAAATTATGTAGCTTGTTGAATTAAAGTTCAAGTTCTTTACCCTTTTTTTTTTTTATTTACGTGTGGTGTCTGGGCCAGCTTGCGCGCATCACAACTAATCCCCATGGTCCACTGAATACTCTGCAAACCCAGTAGGCATGTAAGGCACCGTGGGGGTGACAAACATACACACCAAGGTTCGAACCCATGTACAATGGAAAGAGATAAGCCTCTTTCACCACTAGACCAAGCCCCTAGATGCACTTTAAAATATGTATGGTTGCCTGCGACAGAGAAATTTCTTTTATTGGTGGCAAAATTGTGCAGTTATGTTCTCTGCCAAATTTGTCCACTGGTTTCTTTCAAGAGGAGCCATGAAACTTCCTTTTGCTTCTTTGGTCACCACGGGCCTAAGCCCATTAGATTAGTGCCAGGCCCATCCCTTCCTAGGAAAACATGCCCTCAACCTCAACCTCCTCCTTGTGTCCTTTTCTCTATCAATGACATGTAGTTAATGCAATTTTTAAAGAAGAAAAAAATAAAAATAAATGCGAGGAATCAATTTTAACCTAATTTTT
>NW_011499878.1:1687306-1690839 GCF_000495115.2 Populus euphratica | reverse complement strand
CTCTTACCAGATAGTCTCATTTGGTCACGGAACCACCTCTAACTTGAACATCTAGCTAAGAATCTAGGCTTAATAATAGTTCACACACTACCAGCTCGAAAGTTCAATGTCAACGCTTCAAAATGCTCAACAATTTTCAGGGATGCAAGGTGCATGATGATTGCATGAGATGGATTTAGTTAGCAGCTGAAGTCCTATTAAAGAAAAAAATTGAGGGATACGATTCATGGATAATTAATTTATCTTATCTAATTAGTAATGAATATTGTATACATATTTTTAAATTTAGCCTAAAATCTCATCCAAATCCATAGCAATATATATATATATATACACACACCCAAAATCTAATGGATATTCGATAAGTAGTAGAAAGGATATGAATATAATAAAAATCCGAGCTGCAAGTATCCTTTACCATCCCTGTACATTAGCAACTAGCATATGCCGATTCAGCACCGAAGATCATGCACAGAACAGCAATGACAAGTAAGGTTCTGCTTCTCACAGCTTTGTTTCTAGTTGTTGAATCAACTGAGGTTCAGACATGGAAAAATCCAGACCGTGCAGATGCGGTATGGGACTTTCTTCCATGCCTAGACTTCCTTCACGAGAATGATCTGACACCTTCACTAGCTTTTTTATATTAAAATATACAATTGCCCTTTTAATTGTTTTTTTAAGTATTTTTTATATTAAAATATTAATAATATCTTAACATGTTTAGCACATTTTGCTAAAAAACTTTTCCTTTTTTTTATTAATTAACTGAGAGGCTTTCTTCTTTCTTTTAAGCTATTATTCTTGCCTTTCTTTCTTTTGTAAAATTTCTCTGTAAGTCCTAAGCTATTAATTAATTAAGTAAGCTATCAATGCACCCTCTATTTATAGCTAAGGAGGGAGACAATTGTTCAATAATGGTGGGCAAGTTCGGCACCCACCATTTGACTGTAACCATATCAACCATGGCATGGCTGTCACTGGCCATTTGTGTCCACACACATAACACCCAGGTCATTGTTAACTCCTACAACTTCTGCCACCATCATCCAGCTTATCACCAGCAAAATAATACAAATCTACGGTAAAACAACAGGAAGCAAAATGGATATTTTTGAAACATGGAATTTCATCACAAGACTCAGACAGATCAGAAAACTCTATAAACTACAACCCACAGCGATGGGGAGAAGTGACTGTTCATCGTCGAGCAATTGCCTGATGAAGTGATATTTGATCTGTATGTGCTTTGTTCTGGAATGAAATGCTAGATTTTTGGCAAGGAAGATTGCACTCTGACTATCACTATACAAAGTACCTTTTTCCATACATCTTGCCCAATTCTTGCAGGAAACTCTGTAGCCATACTATCTCTTTTGCAGATTCTGAAACTGCAACATATTCAGCTTCTGTCGTTGAAAGAGCAACTATCTTTTGCAAGGTAGAACTCCAAGAAATAGCAGTGCCTCCTAGAGTGTATATATAACCTGTAGTACTCTTTCTGCTATCAACATCTCCTGCTAGATCAGCATCTACAAAGCCTTCAAGTTTCAAATCGCCAGCTGTGAAAATAAGACATGTCTCCGATGAGCCTTTTAAGTACCTCATGATCCATTTCACTGCCTCCCAATGCTGCTTTCCAGGATTGCTCATATATCGGCTTACAACTCCCACTGCATGGGCAATATCTGGTCTAGTACAGACCATGGCATACATCAAGGAGCCGATAGCTGAGGCGTATGGGATCTGGTCCATGTATCCACGTTCTAGCTCAGTTTTTGGTGACTGGTCTTTACTGAGCTTGAAATGATTCCCCAGAGGTGTACATACTGGCTTAGCATTATCCATACTAAACCTGCTGAGAACCTTCTTGACATACTCTGCCTGTGAAAGCTTTAGTATGCCTTTGTCTTTGTCTCTGATGATTCTCATGCCAAGTATTTGTTTAGCAGCTCCCAGATCCTTCATTTCAAACTGTTTTGACAACTGTTGCTTTAGCTTGTCAATCTCTTCCATGCTGGAACCTGCAATTAACATATCATCCACATATAGCAGTAGAATGATATAGGAGTTGTCAAAATGTTTGACATAGCAACAATGATCAGCCTGACATTTTGTGTATCCCGTACTACTCATGAAGTTATCAAACTTCTTGTACCACTGTCTTGGAGCTTGCTTCAAACCATATAGACTCTTCTTTAGTTTGCAAACTTGACTCTCCTTTCCTGGTATTGCAAACCCCTCTGGTTGTTGCATGTAAATGTCTTCCTCCAATTCTCCATGAAGAAATGCTGTTTTTACATCTAATTGTTCAAGATGTAAATTTTCTGCAGCTACTATCCCCAGAACAACTCTGATTGTTGTAAGCTTCACAACTGGAGAAAATATCTCAGAATAGTCGATCCCCTTCTTTTGCTGAAACCCTTTTACAACAAGTCTTGCTTTGAACCGTTTGCTTCCGTCATGCTCGGTCTTTACTCTGTAAACCCACTTGTTTTGCAGGGCCTTCTTTCCTTCAGGCAGTTTGGTTAACTCCCAAGTCTTGTTCTTCAGCAATGACTCCATCTCATCCTTCATGGCTAACTCCCACTTGCTCGAGTTTCCATCTTGTAAGGATTCTTCATAATTTAATGGTTCACCACCATCGGTCAGCAAGATATAATTCAGTAGAAGTGTGAACCGTTGTGGAGGCTTTATAGTCCTTGAAGACCTGCGAACAGCTGGTTCACTTGGCTCTGCACTATCTTGTGTAGAAGTGGTGGGTACTGAAGTGCTTGAACTATCTTGTGTGGACTCTTGAGTGGTAACATCAGGAAGCCCTTCTAATTGTATGAATTCAGATTTCTGTGGACTCGTATCTGAATCAGTTATCTCTAGTTCTGTACTTGATTTGTCTTTGTACAAAACTTTCTCGTTGAAGATCACGTTCCTGCTTCTGATAATCTTCCTGTTCTGATCATCCCAGAACCGAAATCCAAATTCTTCATCTCCATAGCCAATAAAGAAACATTTCTTTGATTTGGCATCCAGCTTGTTGCGAGCATCAGAGTCTACATGCACATAGGAAACACACCCAAAGACTTTTAGGTGAGCAAGCTGTACTTCTTTTCCTCTCCAGACTTCCTCGGGCAGTCTGAACTCCAAAGGTACTGATGGTCCACGGTTGATCAAGTAAACTGCAGTATGAACTGCATCAGCCCAGAATGTTTGAGGTAGCCCAGAATGCAACCTCATGCTTCTAGCTCGTTCATTGATGGTCCGGTTCATCCGTTCAGCAATACCATTCTGTTGTGGTGTGCCTGGAACTGTCTTTTCCATTCTGATACCGTTGACAGCGCAATACTCCTTGAAACCTCCATCAATGTATTCTCCTCCATTATCAGATCGTAAGCATTTCAGCTTCAAACCTGATTCAGTCTCAACCATAGCCTTCCATTTCTTGAACGTGTCAAACACATCAGATTTATTTTTCAGAAAGTAGACCCATACCTTTCTGCTAAAGTCATCAATAAAAGTGACATAGTACCGAGAAC